>NW_026732112.1:0-137756 GCF_028476545.2 Physella acuta | reverse complement strand
ATATTATATATATATATATATATATATATATATATATACGTATATATATATAATATGTGTGTGTGTGTGTGTGTGTGTGTGCGTGTGTGTTAGCCTACATAGGTATATAATTTAAATACATGCCCCAAACGCGTACAAGTATGTGTATAAGCTTTAATCTCTATTTAATATAACCTATTTCATTGCAAAAAACATTCATCTTGGAACAACAAACCATACCGATATTGTTTTAAACTAATTTTTGGTCTGAAATTATCGACTTTCAAAAGCTTTTTTTTTTCTCTCATTTACCCCCCAAAAAATTGTGTATAGTACAATTTCATACATTTGATGTCGGTTAAAAAATTATAAAACGCGTTAGCTTGATGTTTGTGCAATGATTTTCCTTGCATGTTCATTATTAATTTGGAATACATTCCTTCTTATAGCTGGTATTCTTTAGTAAGCCTTATTTCAATAATAATTAAAAGAAGAAATTTCTTTTTTTTTGTTTAGTCCAAAGCTTTTTAATTGAGCTTTATGTGTACAACTTATAGACTATATAGACAGAAGTTCATGTAGTCTTTCTTTATACGCAAAAATGAGTGTTAGTTAATGTTAAACAATCGCTTCTGTACCATATCTGTTAAATTTTTGTTTATCAAGCTGCAAAAAAAAAATAAAGATTTTTTTTGTTGTATTTAGGGGCCCCGAAACGGCCTACCGACATTGCAGGGTCTAACGGTATAGTAGTTCCGCCACTGCCTATATTCAAACAACTTTGTACTATCACCAACTTACACTGAGTGCCAAAAATAATCTCACCACCCACTTGTACGTCGCTCAAACGTCACGTGCCTCATACAATTCGTGTGTGGTTAAATGATGGTACCACATGGCACGGTAGTAACAGCGACATGTGTTGTGTGAATTGAGCAAGACGGGGAATTCGGTTAAAAAATTGCAAACGCAAAAATAAAAAAAATAAAAAAAAACCAGGATGGGTAAATCAACAATAGTTGTATGAAATGTGTACGTTTAGATAACACTTTGATTAAATGATTATAAATTAGCTTTATGGTTTAGCAGTTAGACATTATATATGTTAACTGTAGTAAATTAAAACATTATTTAGTTAAAGTGTTTGTTTTTTTACAAATAAATTTTGCAATTTTTCGATTATATTTTAAAACCGTTGTGAAATAAGTGCAAAAAAACTCCAATTGTATTGCTAGAAATATTCAAACAAATAATTACTAGTAATATAATAGTAATTTAGCACTATTTTTTTATTTCGATTAGTAGAGTGTTATCTTTATAGGGTATGTTATATTATTTAATATAAATGAACTTGTACGCTGTACCACAATTGACTGCTATTGTATATTTTACCATGGAAAATTATTGTTTTGAATTTCATTGTTTTACCTTCCCTGGCCACCCAGGTTGACTTCAAGGAGGGGTTTAGGGCGTTTCTTTTTTTTAAATATTTGAATTGATAAAGTATTCTAAACGGCTTTTCAACGGTTAATCTTCAATAAAAAAAAACACGAAAATGGGTGTAATCGATGGTTCCAAAAAGGTTTTAATTTTTTAAATGTAAATATAATTTTATCGCTTGCCATTTTTTTTAAAGATTTACAACCATTTTAGTAAGATTATATTGACTCTTTTCAAGCGTGTTGGAGAGGAGGGGAGGGCGCTTTTTTTCGCCAACATGAATAAAAATGTATAAATGGCTGCAATGTTTATAGTTCACCCCAGTTCACCTGCACTGCCTTCTCGCACATAGTCAACAACAAAAGCTGAACAAATTGTACTAGTTGAACAAGCAGTAATAACCGGTTTAAAGGTTGTTGCACCATGACGTTCAGATTAGAAGCAGCAGGAATGAAAATGAAATGCTTTGTAACTTTCTAAACCAATGCGGAAATTTAAACGCACTGTCATGGTCAACAATGTCAGAATAAAATTCAGTCAGGATCTCTAGCTAAATGTGAAGTCTCTTTCACTGTATGGCTCGGAGCTAGGTGGTTACAGACAGTGGCGATTGAAATAAGAGCAAGGAAAAGGTGGTGGTTGGGGCACAATATCAGAAAGACACGTCACAAAGCAGGTGATGGTGTGAAGTCCACGGGACAAGAGGAAGAGGTGGAGACCAGAGTGTCTTAGCCCCACCTGCCCCCCCCCCCTCTCCCCGAAGAAAGTCTACCCCCCTCCCGAACGAAATGGAATTTATATAGAAAACATACTTTTACCTGTGTCCGCTCACCAGAAAATGTTGTCCCCCCCCACCCCCCGAAAACATCAAGCCCCCCCCCCCCCGGAGAAAAAAATTCTGCAAGAAACACTGGTGGAGACCAATTATATCGTGAAGGAAATCGTTTGAAATATAGATGGGGGAGACTGTTTTTTTAGGGATCGATCTTCATGAAAATCAAGTGAATTGCCTATGTTTTGAACAGGTCTTAACTTGGGTTCGATCGAACCAAAGTTTCGGCGAGTCGGGCCCAGAGATTTGGCGTAAATCAAGACACACACCCGACTTATATAATTCACGATCGGATTTTGACACTGCGTAAAAAATAACTATTAATAAGCGTTCGGTGAATCAGCAAATGAAACTGGTGGGATTCGGTACCCTAAAAAACAGAATAAGAACCATTGCTTTATTGGGTAGTTTGTAGAAGGTGGAAGCTTAATTGGTCCACTTGTGTTCATTTCTTTAGTATTATTTCGAAACTAGTATATTTACAGTTTTAAATTATCAATTAGGTTGAACAAAGTAACAAAGCATTAGCAGTCGTCGTGTTGTACCATTATTACATCGTTTAGTAGGTCTAGTGGCCTTAACTATAGGAAAATTGCAGTATTAGGAATTGTTTTGAAACAAGCAATCCAAAGATTATCTATTCGGTACAAGAAACTAATTTTCTAGTCAACAGATGTATTAGATCATTTTAAACATCGAAAGCCGTGTTATATTTTTCTTAGCTCTGAAAATTTAGGGCAAAGAGTATCGCCTTCCCCGCCCCGACCGTTTACTATTTTACTGATCAGATAGCGATATTTATTCCACTTTAATACAGTGATCCAGGCAAGATGTAATACAATCAAGTAAAAGTATCTGATCTCTGACGTCGAAGTTGAAAGAATCGTAAGAAACATACAAAAAACTAGTCGCGTCATTTCTTAACAAAATTGTCTAGTGAAATCGTATATTATACGTTTATACATTTAGTTTCTGTTCTTCTTTTTCTTTCTTCTTCTTCGTTCTTAATTATTAGGGGATCGAGATTTATCTGCCTGTGGGTTTGAACTCGAGACTTTGTTCGAATTTATCAACCATGAGCTTTTTGCCGTCTCGACCACGCCTCCAACACAATTAAGCGTTACGTGTCAACTAGTTATGCGCCATTGAGGCCATTGACTCCGATTTCAGCCTGCTTTTCTTTTTTGGATTTGCTTCCATAGCCTTTGTCCAACCAAGAACAAACTACAAGGCAGCAGTTGTTTAATTTTGGAGTTGTCTTTCCTAGAAGTGTGGCTGTCCCCAGCTAACGAGCCTCATCTGCCCGAGAGTTTCTGTTCTAAGTGTTAAACGATTTATCTACTCACCATTCCGTTGTAAACACTTCCCATTTACCTTGGCGAAAAAGCGCCCCAACCTTTTTCTTATGTCACTGTTACATAATATGCTTAAGTAAAACTGGTTTATTTTCTAAGTGTTAAAAGAATTATCTACTCACCAATCTAGTACAAATACTTGCGATTTTTGTTGGCGAAAAAGCGTCCCCCCCCCCACCTTGTTGGACAATATATGTACAGCAGGTTGTAACGACACTAACTTTTTAATACGATTACACAATCGTACAATACGCTTTAACTTACTAGGTTTCTTTTATAAGTGATACAGGTTATCTACCTACGTATCCAGTGTAAATCTTTCTCATTTTATTCGGCTGAAAAGCACCCCCCCCCCCTCTTCCCAATATAGGAAACGCTTGAAATCGGTTTTTGCCGGTCACTGCTTCTTAAGGATTTTTTTTTACAGTAACACAATCGAGGTAGAAAACAATTAAATCAGTATGTAACGATTGGGAGCCGTTAAATTTCTTTTATCTGTTTATATTTCAAAACTCCAGCTTAAAATGAGCATTTAAATGTTTTTCTACCCATTTTGGAGCCCCCTGCCCCTTCCCATGTTGAGTCGGTGCCCCCTCCCCCCCCCCCCAGTAGCTACTACTCTGAAATAGAGTCACGTTTGATGGAAATACAGTATAATACATGATCTGATATTGGGAGTAGCTACCCTCCTAATTTTATATTCTTACACACGGTGTAATACATGTATACACCCTCATAACTTTATATTCTTTCACTTGGTGTAATGCCTATATACACACTCGTAACTTTATATCCTTACACGGTGTATCACTTGTATATACCACCCAATTTTATATTCTAATTCAATTGTGTAGCACGTGCATCTACCCTTGAACTTTATACTCTCATACGTTGCACTTTTAAATACCAATAAACCCAATATCCTTACAAACGATGCACTAATCCGCCGAGTTTTAATTGATTTAGAAATACCTACTGACACCATAAAAACCACTCATAAAAAAATGTTTTATTTAGATTTTTTAACTTCCAGAATTGAGGATTAAGTCATCTGAAATGCTGTCACTCGTTCGATAATCTGCCTTGTGTATTCACTTAACACCGAAATCATTAGCGATTAGCGTATGATTTAATTAATGAAACAGATTGGGTCTGTCAGTAATGTACCCATTATAAAAAGGGCAGGGGGTGTATGTTGATACGCTATTGCAAGCTCAGGTATTTTGTTTTATGTTCGTATTAATAATATCATGAGGTTATGTTTCAAAATGTGGATGTTATTTTCAAAATGTACCAGTTATTTCAATATTTTTGTTTAAATTTCGTATGTTACTAGTTTTTAATATTTTTTATACTAAAAGTCTTTAAATTTTATAAAATTTAGAATCAGAAAATTTACCGAAACAAAATAACAGGAAAGAACGTTCACCCCGTTGAAAATTTTACAATAAATATTTGAAGGGGAATTAAAATCATATAACTTAATACGTTTTTGCCGATAGACGATTTCAAATAGGACAGAAAACAGGACGAGATTCAACAAAGCAATAAGAAAATTGACATCTATAGAACTAGAGGTGGCAGCTGTGGAATCTATATGGTGTTTATTTACCAGAAGTGAATTGTTTTCTTACTTCATATGCCTCTATTGTAACTATGAAAACGAAAAGCTACAATATAGATCTCGAAGAATTTGTTCTCACAATGTTATTTTTAAGTGAACTGATAGTTTGATTGAATCCAGCTATTTGCAATTAGTTCAAACATGTAGTGAGATTAAATGACATATCACAAGCTTAATTATAATAATATTTTAGAATAATGTATTTTGTAACTATCTTCAACTTGAATATTCCATTACCTAGAAATCTCTCTGATATATAGAGTTAAATATAATTATTATGTAATTATTATAAACATCAATCTTAACTATTCAATCACATAGTTCATAGTAGTTAAGGTGCACAGTATTTCTTAATTGAATATTGGAGGGGACTTGCTCCGACACAATCACAATAGTAGTATCACCATTCTGTCTGTCCGGAACGCTTTAGAGAAAACACAAGGAAAATAAAAAGCTTCATAGGAACGCAACATGGAACTCCTAGCAATTTTTCTAAACGAAACGAAACATGTAGGGTTTTAAAGCTGGAAAAGTACACACAAAAAATGACGTCATTGATTCTAAAGTAAACATAGAATTAAAAATTATTTATTACACATTAAATTTCCAGATCATGGTTAAATGCTGATTCAGGATAAAAATCCATTTTCAATGACATTTTTTCCTCTCCTGTTAAATTTGAGGTTGAGGTGGTGTATTTGTTTTATTTTCGGTTTAGAGAAAAAGACAACACTATCAACCTAGCGCACGTTGTATTTCTCCCTCAACGGGCCATTTATCTAGTACGTATAATTTGTCAACATGTTATGCTCCTTATGACCTGTTGACTTCGACTTCAGGCTGCTTTACTTTCTAGATAACTTTCACAGCCTTTGTCAACCCTAGATTATAGTCAGCAAAGCAAATTCTGATATTTTCTCAACAAGATGGGACGCTGTTCTCAGCTAAAGAACCTTATGTACCAAGGGGGTGAAATTCAGGACTTTTAGATCAAACAGCGATGACCTCTCCTACCCGACCAAAAACGACCCCATTATTTCCTTTTATTTCAAAATAACCAAGTACTACAACAAAACGGATTTGCACGTCAATTTACAGCTGTATTTTTTGCTTAGACAGAGAGGTAATTCCATAAGCAGGCTTCGTTTGGCAGTTAACATTCCACTCCCCTTAACAACCCCAGTACGCCGAAAAAGACTCATTCACACTAAAACTAACTTGATCATAGTAGAACATAAAATTCTAAGTTTACATTTGAAAAAATTTCTAACTACTTGCTTTATTCTTAATTTATGTTATATTCACATGAAACTAATTTCAGGATAAACTTTATTCTACAGTTGGGTGGTTTTACTCTTGGAGTAGATATTGGTTTTTGATATTCAGAGACAGAAGGAAGAAAGCAATTTTCAGCAAGTTGATGTGCTAATTGTATAATTGTGATCTAACGATAATGGACAAGAAAGTCGAAAGAACCCCTGAGGAGTTGGAGGCAGACAACTTTATCAACGCTTTTCATTCGCCAGGCATGGGCATTAAGCAGTGTATACAAGGTGAGACATGATGTCGTTTCTATCATTATGCGATGGCGATGCTTCTATCTTTTTGTGATGATGCTACTATCATTAGATGTAGTGGTTCTTTCATTAGATGTGCTGGTTTTTTTATCATTAGATGTGCTTATGCTGCTATCATTAAATGTTGGTGGTGCTTCTAGTGATCCTATTATTAGTTAAAGGTGTTTGAATTATTAGTTGCTGATGAATCTATCTATAGATGTGTTGGTGATTATATCATTATATGGAGTGGTGCTTATATCATTACATATGCTAGTGTTGAAATCATTAGATATGTTGGTGTATCTCTATCGGGCTACTAATGATATAAATAGCTACAGTTTTGCTTTTATCATTAGATGCTGGTGGTAAACCCGATCTAGTACTTCGACGACATTAAATAAAAATCTATTTTTTGTGTGTGAAACTTACCAACAAATAGTTCACTGAAATATTTGTCCATTATTTTTTGCTTACAAGGGAGCACCTTCTCTTTTGGTGCAATATTATCAACGACAGTATGTTTGGAGCAAAGAATTTAAAACATTACCTAATTCAGCACACCTACTTATTGACAAAACTACATGCCTAATACAGCAACAGCCACTATCATATACAAAACTACATGTCTAATACAGCAACAACCACTATCATACACAAAACTACATGTCTAATACAGCAACAACCACTATCATACACAAAACTACATGTCTAATACAGCAACAACAACTATCATACACAAAACGACATGCATAATACAGCAACAGCCACTATCATATACAAAACGACGTGCTTAATACAGCAACAACCACTTTCATACACAAAACTACATGCCTAATACAGCAACAACCAGTAACGAATGCTATCAACCAACAGAATACGAGGACGTTGAGAAGGTGAAGCTCTATGAAAAGATGGCCTCAAGACACAACTACAGCGGTCCACTCTACTGTGCTGACATGTTGTCTGGTCTCATCCAGGACAGAGCCAATGCCCTGGTGCTAGACGTCGCCGCTGGGACAGGTCAGATTTAGTTTCAACACGTTGTTATTGTAATTGCTGAAGGCTCAAGCTTCGATTCTCCTGCGTTGAACGCATTGAGCGGTCGTTAATATGCGTATATCCCCTTCCGACACCGTGGTTAATTCTCTACATATATATTTTGTCCAAAATATTTTCTAGCTAAAAACACGAATTTTAATATTGTTTAGCTCTATTTTTTTCCGGCGCTTCTTTACTACCATTTAAACACGATGTTTCATTTTTTATTGCTATACATTTTCAACATTCAAATTGGAGTCCGGAACAGTGGCGTAGCAAGGTCGGGTATCACCCGGTACGGCACTTAATGGTGTCGCCCCCCAATGGCATAGCGACCCTTCCCGGGGACAAACTTTCAATTTTCGATTTGCACCCCCCCCCCTTCAAACTTTCGATTTGCAACCCCCTAAATGGTGTCACCCGGCTCGATCCGCAACCCCCCACCCCCCTCGCTACGCATCTGTTGCATCTATTAGATAAAAATATTTAAAAATTTGTTTAGTTATTTTTTAGATCACTTATGAATTGTTTATTTTTTAAATAAAATGCCCCATTCTAATACGTAGAAAATTGAATTCCAGAATTGCATGTTATAAATAAGGTGTTACTGACATTTTACTCTATTGTGACACGTTGTACATTTTTGTATACATGGCATAATTTGCTTAATACTTCACCCATGGTGATGAAATTTGCTAACCGCTGTTAGTACTCTAACTACATAATTTTTCACACGTGAGATACCTTTTTTGAAAAAAAAACCCAAGGTCGTGTCGGAAGAGGATAATAGAAAAGATTGTTTGTGTTTTTACCCCCCCCCCCTCCCCACCTTCCCACCCTTACATCCTCTCAACTCTACACCTCGGTTGACCCGATAAAATTAAATTAGTAAACAAATTTGGAAGCGTATCTGTTTTGTAATTGCTAGCCAATTTTTTAAAAAAAAAAGTTTACTATTTACTTCTGTAGTTATTTTTTTTTACAGGATCTTAACATTATAACATTATACAGGTTACATATAAAGTTAACACAAGAAGCAATCCTAAATCGACCCTCTAAAGTGTATCATATTTATTTACAAATCGTTAAAAGTCACTTAACCCACTAAAATAGCGATTCTAAAAAATAAACACAAAAAGTAACTGTTTCAGTTATCGAAATAGCTGCACTATAATGGTACACTGTTAAATCAACGCAGTCGCACTTGAAGAAAACATTTTATATCAGTTTAGCATGACACCATTCCTTTTCTTCAGGCTGGGTGGGTGAAGAGCTTCACAAGCGAGGCTTCAGGAAAATTGTAGCACACGACGGTGCTCAGGCTATGCTGGACATCTGCAGGGAGAAGAACGTCTACTCGTCCTTCATCTGTAGTATCGTTGACGAGGGCTACAAGTTCCCTGTGAAAAACGGTAAGCAACCAAGTTCCATGTAAACTACGGTAAGGCGGCAAACAAGTTCCATGTGAAAAAGGGTAAGCTAGCAATCAAGTTCACTGATAACAAAAATGTAAGATAGTACTGACAGTTAGTCTTGTTTTGATTTAATTTTGACACGTTCTCGTAAAAAAAGAAATACTATCACTGACTGTCCCTGTGAAAATGGTGAGCTAGTGCTGAAATTTATTCATGATTAATCATTGTTACAACTTTCTCGTGGAAAAAGTTAGGCTAGTACTAACAGTCAGTCCTGTTTTGATTTAAATGTGACAGGTTCCACTTGATTTGAGTAATCAAACTGGGCTGTAAACATGATACTATATTCACTGTGACAAAATCTGTACATGTTTTGAAGTAACCCCACATATCATGTACATAACTTCCATATAACTCATGTTCAAGTTATGTGTACTAACGTTCACGATAAATCTTGTACAGACACGTACGAAGCTGTGACCATCAGCGGTGCCGTGTGTGAGAACCATCTGCCGCCATCTTGTCAGGTAGAGCTGATCAGGATCACCAAGCCTGGGGGGTGAGTATCAGATGGTGGAGGGGGTGGAATTATCAAGCCCGGGGGTAAGTATAGGATGGTAGGGAGGGGGATCATCAATCCAGGGGGTCGAGTAACAAGGTAAACAAGCGAAGGTGAAGTAATTTTCAGAAGGGGGTGGGGAGAAAAATCAAGCCCGTTGGTAAGTACCATAGAGGATTTTCAGAATTATCAATAGCGGGTCCGAGGGCAGTATCAGGGCATCACTAAGGCAGGTACTGCGCCATCCAAGCTACTATAACAGCTGTTTAATTTTATTGAAGAAACTCAAACAAAGATGTCTAATGCTTTGTTGATTTTTAATTCCTCGCATACGAAGTATGGAGGAAGTATTGTAATCAAGCAAAAGATATCCAATTTTTTACAAATCTTAACTTTTTCCACCTCCGTGAGTCGGAAAAATTTAGTTTTGCAATTTTGTCCGTATGTCTGTATGTGTGTGTATTTGTGTGTGTATTTGTGTTTGTGCGTGTCTATGAACGCGATTGCTTGAGTACCGTTACAGTTAGGCTAATGAAATTTCAAATATAAGCATATGATCAAATTTGTAGTTCTATCTCAACTTTTCAGCGACCTCCGGTAACCTAAATTGAAATGTATTCTACTTTACGTTTTTCAAAATTACTGTTTTAAGTACTGTGAAATTTCAAATAAATGTAATAATTCTCGGTATTATTGTCAAATCTAGAGAATTTTCCAGTAACCGGAAGTAATACTTTGGTTACTCCTTAGGGGAGATCACTGCCGCTATATTTTTATATTTTTCTCAATGTGTGCCAAAGTAAAATTATTACCTTAGCGCCATTCGATGGGCTAGTTAATATTTAACCAATATTTATCGCCAACGCCTACACCAATCTTTAACACTCCATCACCCCCCCCCCCAATCAATTCTTAGCTCTAGACCAAACGTATTTGCGTCAACATCTACCATTAGACCAAACTTATATTTCCCCAGATTTATCGTAAATGTGTTCCGTGCGACAGTGCTGAACCTGGACTACGGACGGGCCTGGGAGAACGAGGCCAAGAGGCTGGTCAGTGAGAAGAAGTGGACATTGTACGGCAGGCTGATGGCCCCTGGCTTCTCCAATGTCGTCGATGGTTTGGTGGACATTTACCAAGTCAACTAACGCTAGTGTCCCGTGGACGTTTGTAACCATGATATTTGTGAACCCAATGAACATTTGTTTTCCTAGAATAAATTTAATGCTTCTGAAAGAGTATGCATAGTTCAAACGCTATATAATGGACAGGTTAGCTTTAGTCCTAAATGTTTTATACATTTTATTACAAATCAATAATGTTGAATGCGAATTACTTGATGATAAGATACATAAGTCGTGGTATTTTTGTGATATAAAATTATAGTGTATCGTGGCCTTTTAAATTTGGCTGTTAATTAATAGCTTAAGATATTATTATAAGTGTAGGCCTATATATAACTTATGTCTCTATTTTAGCTTTTTACTAACTTTTATGGCAGCTTTTTGCATTATATCGTCATAAACTGAACATTGAAATATATATTGGCCTTCTACAAGCCAGACGATGATATATTTTATAGTTTTGAAAAAAAAATCTATTTATATTGAGATTAGCTTATTTACATTATTCAATGTATTTGTTAATTAGTGCTTTTTTTTAAATAAAAAATTGCTTTTTTATAATCTATTAGTATAGATCTAATTATTAAAAATATTTATATAAAATTACCTTCTTTCTAAAAATATAATAACAAAAGCGTTAGTATCTAAAATCTGTTTGAGGTATTATGAACATCATTAAGTGGTCAACGGTTTTTTTTTTTCATCAAAAGAAACAATTTTCGACTTATTTTCTCTAATTTAATGTAAAATATTCTTTTACTATATAGTAATCAGAAATTTAAAAAGTAGAATAAGCAGCTTTTGAGTATGAAAAGCCATTAGTTTTATGTGTATTATTTTACGACCAATTAAAAGAAATAAGAGCTGTATCATTACCTTTCAGATTTTTCTAAAGATAATTATCTACCTCATACTGACATCAGTTAATCTGTCTCCTTTTATTATTGAATGTTTTAATTTAATGCATTATTTAAATGATTGAATAATATACAATTTAATTAAAAATTATGTATTCTTATATTTTCGTTGGAAATATCTTTAGTATTTATATATTTTACCACAAACCAACCCTCAGATGTAAAGACACGCTGTAACCTAACAAAGCATTAAAAATAATAAAATAATCGTTAAAGTTTGGGCTATTCTTAAATTTCATAAAGAAATGTGCCTATTTAAAAAAAAAGAAGGTGTGTGCATGTGGGGGGGGGGGGGGGGAGGGGGTTGCAGGTGTTGTGGGTGGGGGACCGCATGACTGCTAGCTCCTAAACTCCAACTCCTGTCCCTGGGGAAGATGACGTTAAATAGCTGGTGACAGCAACCCTCCTAGGAGAGAAAACTCCAAAATCAAACCCCAACTTTCTTATAGATTTTTCTTGGATGAACAAAGGCTATGAAACAAAATCCAGAAAAAAGCAGGCTGAATTCGGAGTCTACTGAATAATAGTTCGACTTTATTTGTGTTGAAGGGAAATTCCCAAAATAGCACAATAAAGCGAGAAGAAAAGGCTGAAAAAAATCTGATCGTCCAATAGCTCAGATATATAAATCAACGGTGCTGACGTTGTAGAAAACATGCACGTTAAAAGATGATCAATACACTTAAAGCTGTTACAGCAGTGCATTTGATTTAGTCCAAGTTATAATAACAAGAACGAAATTTCTTATACTAAAGTCACACGCAATTTTTAAACAAATACACACATTTGGCAGGGATTTTTTTTAAACTACTCATCTGTTTTGAACGGGATACGGACAAAAGAGCGACTGGACAAAAGAAAAGAGACGAACAAAAGGCCGACATGGAGAAAAGGCCGACAAGACAAAAGGCCGACAGGAAATAAGGCCGGTGTTGTTGATGTCAAAGAATTATCTATGCATAAGTCATGAGAGAAGACGTGCAGTTGGAGCAGTACTGTTTATGAATAACTAAGTGTTGAAGCTAACTTGAAGGCGTCTACATTATACTCCAAGCACAACACAGCTACACAGTACACAGAGACTCGACATTCAAGAGACTAAACTAAGATAGATACAACAGAAAGTGTAACAATAACTAACAGGACATAACGTGCAACATTTAAACGTCAAGTTAGATGAGTGGCGTAGAAAACATGTTTTCCACATTTTACAATATTTTTTTTATTTTCTGAAACTGACAGCAGGTTTAAAAAACAGAAAACAAAATTATTTACTTAATGTAGAACAATTATATATTTTTACACGAAGGTCAAGTACAAAAAAACATATATTTAAAAAAAACATTATATCAACAAGCTTTAAAAAAAAGTTTTGTCACAAAAATAAATGTAAAAGATCTCATGAGCGACCAAAGCTTTTATGAAATAAAGTAAAGGTATATGTATTCTATATATAAATTGTATATAATTCAGGTTTAAGGGCGGGCGGTAAAATTTATTCAGGGGTTGGGGTAGGGGCTCTGTCCCCCTACTCAAAGAAACTCTGTATGCAGACTCCCGAAGAACATCTACCGCCCCATATGAAGAAATATAATTTATGTAGAAAATATACTTTTACCAGTGTCCGCACCACCCCCCCCCCTGAAAATTTAAATGCCCCCTCCCCCCTGGGGAAAAAAGCTCCGAAGGGGGGTGATGAGCTGAAAGAAGAAGTAACTGCAGTGACAAAACTTGATGTTGCCAGCATTCCCGAAGAAATACAAGATGAATTCTTTTATTTGTGGAATGATTCCGCGGCAACTACCATGTTTAATGAAAACCTGCTCTCACAATTTTGGTGTAGTATGGTGTATTAAATGGGGATGGCTCGGACACATATTAAGAAAAGAAAAAGAAAACATCGCAAAACACGCTTTGGATTGGAATCCCCAGGGGAAAAAGGAGGGTGGGCCGGCCAAGGAAGACATGGAGAAGAACGGTTGAAGAAGAGGCGAAAACAGCTGGGCACACATGGGCACAGATAAAGGGAGCAGCCCAAAACCGAGTCCGATGGAGATGTGTAGTTGCAGCCCTTTGCTCCCCAGGGGCCACAAAGGAAATATGATGATGATGATGTAATATGCACCATTTATACCCAAAGATGATAAGTATCGCCTTTCGATCTTTAATTCCTTTTGTGATATACATACCTTTGCGAGAGTGGATTTTCAACTCTTCTTCATGCGAATTTAAATTTCCTGATTGTTCTCTATATAAATACCATTATTTTTTTATATTTTGTTCAGGGAGGGAGGACGGGGCGGTGCCCCCTCCATTCCGCGAACGACGCTTGAAAGAAACTTCGATCAATACAATAAACAAGCGATATACCGCTCCACCTCCACTCTTCTGCATTGCGAGATCTGGAGGTACAGTAGTAACGCCCCTGCATATATTTAAATAACAGTGGACTACATATGACTTATCCTGGTTGAGTAATTAATTTCACCATCCACTTGCACGTCAGTCAAATGTCACGTGCCTTATACAATTTGTGTATGATTAAGTGATAGCACCACATAGCAAGGCAGTTAAAGCGACATTTATATTGCGAACTAGCAGCAAATACCCGGTGCTGAACGGGTTTTTGGAAATATAACCAGTTTTAAATTAAGTGCCTATGTGTAAATGTGGACGATATAGAAAATGTAGGCAACACTAACATTAACCACAAGCCAATCGCAAACATACATATGAATAGAAGCATATCCCTTATCATTTAACCCTTAACACCTAACCCATTATTCCTTATCCTTTATCTCTTAACCTTCAACCTATTATCCTTAATCCCGTATATTTTTCCTTATCCCTTACTCCTATCCTTATCCTTATGCTTATTGCTATAGTCATCGCTATCCCTAATTTAGACATATCCGATTCTTTATATTTTTCCCTATATGATTTAATTTTGACTATTGTTATTTCTATGCCTTAACTATTCCTATAGCTATCCCTATCCTTTTCCTTATCTCTATCGCAATCCCTATTTTAAACCCATCCGTTTTCCTATTTCTTTCCATATCCCATTACATTTTCATAACATTATTCTTATCGATTTCCCTATATATTAACGTAACTAATTCCTTTCCCTATCTCTTACCTATTCTCTGACATTGTACCTGTACTTATTCTTGTAGATATCCACTTTACCTGGAGCAAGTATTACCATATCTGTTCCTGTAAATAAAGGGTGGGTGATTGATTGGGGAGAGGGGGGGGGTAATGTCCTACTGCAGTTGTTTGGGCGGAGGTACTGGAAGTAATTGATTTAAGGGTGTGTTGACGTGGTGGGAGAGGGTAGTGTTTCTTCCAGGCATCTCTTGCGGGGGGGGGGGGGGGGGGGGGGGGGTTACCGCCCCCCCCCCGAACGAAATGGAATTTATGTAGAAAATATATACTTTTAACAGTGTCCGCCCTCCCAGGCAATTTAACCCCCCCCCCCCACCCGAAAATTTCAAGTGCACCTCCTCCAGAGAAAAAAAAAACTCACGAAGAAACAATGGGAACAGGGGGGGGGGGTGGATCCCCTAGAGTAATCAGCAGGCTGTTAAGGTCAATCTATCGACACGTTCACATTCTCCTGTCCCTTTCAGCTCGTTACACATAGTAATCAAAAACACCTATACAGCCGTTACATTTAAACCTGGCTCACGTTAGATAAATGAAGGCGAGTGAGTGTAATGCTGACTGCATAATCTCTTTTGTATGCCGAGGTGGTTGAAACAGATGATTAAACTAAACACTTGACTATATATATATATATATATATATATATATATATATATATATATATATATATATATATATATATATATTTAAATATATATTATAGATAGTTAGATATATGTGGGGTACTATTTTCTAGTTCCGCCACTGAATATAGGTCATGAAAATATTTTCGGATTGGAATAAAGCAGGCTAATTTTGTTATTAAAACAGCTACACTCACACACACACACCTTTACACACAAACACACACCCATATGTATATGTATGTTATTATTTGTCTCACTTGCTCTTTATCTCTGTATCTCTCGCATGTTTTTGTTCATTTTCGTTTTCATCTCGTCGCAAATTACACAAATCAATAAACACAACTTTTGCAAATAGCTTTTTTATTGTATTAAACATTTGTGAATCTAGAAATATATAAAAACAATTAAGGAACATTTGTGAAAATAAAAAAAAAATTACAAGGTAAAAAAGATAGGTAGAAAACTTAAATTATTTTTTAACAAACAACCAATGTTTGCTTTTCATTCTGCGGTATATTTTTTTTTTGTCTTTTAAATAGATGTAACCAACAAAACTCTCATTTAGTCGTCAACAAGTAAAAAAATGTGTTGTGTTGTGTTAGACATGTAGACATGCTACTGATTTAAACACTACAAACGCTTCACATATAAGATGTGATACACATGAAACAGATGAGCTCTACTCGATATGCCCAACAGATCGCTAGTTTTAAAGAGGAAATCTTTACTCTTTTTTTTACATGTCACACATATACGCAGTTCTCTAAGATGGCACAACTCACATACTTTTTTGTATTTACAAATTACATTCACTCATTGACTGATTAACTTAAAACAAATGTAAAAAAAAAAAATGCACAAAATCCGAACATTTTAAAAGTTAAAAATAACCTAATACATGGAATTTTAAGTTCTAACCAATAGAATCACCCAGCACATATTTAATATTTTTAACCAATGGTATATTCTGTTTTATCAACAATCCAGATATCGACCAATGAAGTAATCCAATAATATCACATGTAAATAAAACGAAAGGAGGATATAAAAATACTAAATGCTATATTTTGCATCGTGCTATTTGCATTAACTAGTCATTTGGTTTTTCATTCACACATCACATTAACATAAACCGTTTCGTTATTTCACGTGTCACATACATCTCTTCGTTCATTATGTCACCATCACATATTTATCAATTATTTAACTCTCACATATCACATTTTTCTTCATTATTTTGTTTTCACATATCACACGCCAATGTTATCATTAATTTACACATCACATATAACTATAGTCATTTATTCATATACCAAATGCCACGGATATAATTAATTCACATATCACACTTACTGAAGTCATCAATTCACATATCACATGTCATCAATTCACATATCACAATGCGGGTTACGAGAGCTAAATTTAATAACAGACATGGTAATACATTACAATGTAGGCCCTATATATTATTTTTTGCATTTTCACAGCATCGCATATAAATAAAAAAAAAATTAAATGAGAGGACTATGTATTTCATAAACTAATTATCTAGAAAACTTATACAATAGCCTACTATTTCATTTTTATTTAAATAGAAAATTACAATTTTTGTTTCAGTATGTACATTTTGAGTTACATATTGTGTATTATTTTTAACACTCATCTAGTTATTTAAATTGTACGGTATCTCTATTATGGTTAGTATCAAGGGTAAAAACTAGGCTAATGAATAGACTAGAGTTTTAGTCAAAAACAAATCTAGGATTATATTTAGGTCTGTATTGTGTCTTTAATGTACACGATCGTTTATCCGTAGATTGAAAGAATATCGAATACACATAACAAAGTCGAAGTACAAAATCTTTTAAACCTCACAATGAACCTCCATGTGTTCTAATGTACACGTTGAGTTAATGAAAAACAAATTCAATATCTCGATCTAGTAACAATTCGACAGCTAATATTTACAAAGAAATAAATACTGTACAACGCGGTATAAAAGTGAATGCTGAATGTGAAACAGTCTCAAGTGATATAAAATAGTTACACATACCTTTGTGTCAGGATCAATGTACAAGTCAATAAAACGGTATACTTTCTACACCAAAACGAGTATTGGCGAATTCACGTATTCGCTCCATCCAATACTGATATTTTGAACGTAATTTACCCAACAACTAAGTGAAGGATTTTTTTGTCTATATATGAAGGTATACATTAAATAACAATGAGGTAATGTGATTATTGATAAGCTAAATGTGAATGCTGACGACAGAATATAATTAAATCTCATAATGTTTGTATTATTTACATCAATTTAACATTAGGAATTTATTATTCTTGTTATCTAACATAAGAGAATAAGTCATTGGAGATATTTTAATCCGTATTGGTAAAACGTTTTAACCAATCTAAATTAAAAATAAGTTTTGCAAAAATATCATGAGTATAGTAGTAATGTGGAGAAGCTTAATTTAATTTCTCAACATTTTTTTTTCCACAGTGCTCTAGCAATAGCTACTATAAATAGCTAGCAAATTGCTAATAGTAGCGTCGCTACCAGGACATGCTAAGTATCATTCCTACATCTAAATATAGAAGGTAACAACGCTTCACCGAGGCTTAAGTCTCCCTACCATCAACTGGTGAAATCTACTTCACCTATGAAATGCCATGTCATGTTTCGAAACGCAGCATCTTGAAACTGCTCGTATTACTACACAACTACAAATATAAAGGCTGAGTAGTTTTTTTATATATACATAATAATATCGTGTTATAAAAATACAACGACGTAGAATGTAAGTTCGAAAATTTCCTACAATCTTATCGGTATTTTTAAACCTCCAAATATTCAAATGTTAGATAACAAAACAATAAAAAGAAGTAATACAATTATCTAATCCACAAGGCACGTTCATTAATTTTGTGATCATGATCAGTTCATTTATAATGTCCTAGCTTACGAATACTGATACAAAAAATGCATTCGACTTTTTTAGGATACACGTTCATGTACCTTAGAATACTAGAACGTCATTATATTTGTGTTTCATTGTTATTCTGTTCCAATTATATAATAATATCAAAACATTTTTATAATATAAAAGCATTACTTATTAAAAACGAGTCAATTTGTTTTGTTATTTTTGCTTCGAATAAATAATTGTCGAATGCTTTTTGTAAACATTCCACATTTTGTATAAACTTTGATAACGTACATTTTTATGTGATGAGGTGATGGGTGGGTAATGAACTAATGGGAATATTGACGGTAAAAAGATATCATATGAACATAATTCGCATACAGCTTAGGTCATATCACCGTCTTTTCATGCAATTACTGTAAGACTTAAGTTGTTTTTTTTTCTTTCATCTGGTAAGAATTTGCATCGATCGCGAATATAACAGTTCGCAATCACCGTAAGACTTAATTTTTTACTGTCTTCGGTAAAACTGTTCATCAGGCGAATGAAGTTTTGGGTATTACACTGTACATGTCAAGGATATCGTTTACTTGTAAGATAGATATACCAATCTGGCTGAACTATCTGTGAGAGTGCTGTGGAGATATAGAAGGTAACGGAGATTTCCGATCGCAGCTCATCCCTTCTGTGCAAATCTTCATATCCAGGATATCCGTGATGAGTAGGTCAGTATTCAAGATGGGGTCGGGGTCTTGAATCACGTGACTTCCGGGCGGGGTCAGCTCCCCGATCCGATGACGCTTGGCCAACTTCCGCCGGACGACTGCCGGTTTCTGAGGCGGCGAGACCGGTCTTTTGGAAGCCGGGCTGGAATCGCCGGCGTAGGTGTTTAAGACGTTTTTCCCGTGCAGGGACATGGATTCGGATGTTTTCGCTTTTTGGTATTGTTTTAAATCGTGGAGAGGGTGGATCTCTGAGAGACGAGGTCTATCCTGCGCGCTCCTGAATGGGATTAGCTGTTTTGGGATAATCCGGTTGATCGAAGGGCTTGGTTGAGGGTAGGGGTCAGCGTTGACGATGTACACGTTGTTGTCGTGCGGTTTGTTCGCGGAGTTCAAATCCGTTTTCACCATGCCTCGGCGGATGAGCAGTTTGTTGTTTTGGATGTAGCGCCGGATTTGAGCCGGTTGGTTTCCGGTCACGAGATTGTTGTTTTCGTCGCCGATTTGGTTGTTGCTGGGTTTATCCACGGTGTTGACTTTCATGTGAAGTTTGTATTTATTGTAGATGGATTGCCTCTCTTTGTTCACCAGCGCCTCTGAGTTTTCTTCCGCGTGGGATTGACGCGTCATTGGGTGCGAAACATTCCGCGTGGGCGAGGGCACAGATTTACGCAACGCGTTCGTTTCCCCTTGCGCGTGGTTACATCTCTCGTCGCGGGAATTCCCGAAACCGACCACCTTTCCCTTGGAGGGCGTGGTCAGCTTGTCAATCAACTCTCGCCCGATGTCGATGTGTTGGTTTTGGCGAGCGGAAACCACGCCAACGGTGGTGGAGACGGTAACGGTCGGCTCGTGCAGAGCACGTTTTGAGAAATGACGTAACGTGGGTGAGTTGGCCGTGATGTCTTTGAGGCTGGAGCTGGAGACGTCGGAGTGGGTGGGTGAGTCGGGGAGGAGCTTGTCCGTGTTGAGGTCGATTGAGTCGTACCTGGTCAGCGGGTTGCGGTTCTCCTTGCGGTCACTGGAATCAACTGCGGGAACAGAAATTTGGACTTGGTTTAAATTTGAACTGTGCGGGTATTTTTTATAAATAGCATCACAAATTAATAGGCGTAAGAAATAAAATCATATAATGAATCTAATGGCAGTTTTTTTTTCATCTAACTTTTTCCACCCTACTTTATTTCACCCATCTCTAAGCCGCTCCTTTTTGTTATTGAGGAGAAAATAAAGTTCGAAATATTGACCCCGCAATATTTACAATAAGCGTGGAATTATGTTACTTGCTTCACTAAACAAACAATAACCCCATCTATAGCATTATAGTCGAACCCAAGCTATTTATGATTTTCGTATTCGGTCTCAGTGTTAGTTCTTCGTGTAAGGTCATTTTGCTAGATCTTTTGCTAGGTCTTTATGTTAGGTATTTGTATTAGTTCTTTTTGTTAGGTCTTTGTGTTAGGTCTTTGTGCTAGGCCAGTGTTAGGCATTTTTGTTTGGTCTTTTTGTTAGGTGTTTTTGTTCTGTATTTGTATTAGGTCATTTTAGGTCTTTGTGTTAGATCTTTTTGTTCGGTATTTGTTACATCTTTTCAGGTCTTCGTGAAAGGTCTTTGTTAGGTCTTTTTGTTCGGTCTTTGTTAGATTTTTTTAGGTTTTTGTGAAAACTCTTTGTGTAAGGTTTTTTTGTGAGGTCTTTTTTAGATCTTTGCGTAAAGCCTTTGTGTTTGGTCCGGATGTTAGGTCTTTTTGTTAGATATTTGTGTTAGGTCTATGTGTAAGGTCTTCGGTAGGTCCATGTCTATCCACATTGTTTGTCCACCCCATTTGACCAACTTACTGTTGGAGGCGTCCGTGCTGATCCCCGAATCTTTCTTGCTGTTGTAGGTGGTGTCGGTACCCTCGGTGGTCACCGACGTCAACCCTCGGGATTGGAGCCTGGGGGTGGGGGAGATGACCCCTGATGTAGAGGTGTGGGGTGGATGTTCTTTGTTATTTTTCATCTCCGTTTTAGCTCGCATATCCTGCAATGAAACAAATAAATATTTAAAAAACATAAATATATAACATAATTTTAAACAAAACATAAACATATAACAAATATTTAATTAACTCGAACTTATTTTGTAACATTCGTTTTGTTGCATTTAAAACAAAAATTAAACAAAAATTAAAAAGAAATAAAAAGCCTCAATATATATATATATATATATATATATATATATATATATATATATATATATATATACATACAGTAGCGTAGCGAGGGGGGGGGCGGGGGGGGGGGGCGCCAAAATGGGTTGGAAAAATAAATTGAAAGGTTGAGGGGAGTGCAAATTTAAAGTTTGAGGGGGAGGGGTGCAAATCAAAATCTCGAGGGGGGGGGGGGGGGTGCGAAATCGAAAGTTTCAGGGGGGGGGGGGGTGGTGCAAATCAAAATCTCGAAGGGGGGTTGCAAATCGAAAAGTTTGTCCCCGGTCGCCGGGAAGGGTCGCTACGCCTCTGTATATATATTTATATATATATATATATATACATATATATATATATATATATATATATATATATATATATATATATATATATATATATATATATATATATATGTAGGGCCTATTTATTTTTAATGTTTTAAAAAATTCCATTTAATGTTTAATGATAGCTTACTATAAGTGATACAGCACAGTGTTAAATAGTAAATGCACGTAATCAAAAGCAATAGAATCAGTGTTATTATACCTGTAATATACGTTTTAATAAAATATCATGAAAGTTTATTGAAAAGTTAAGTCTTGTTACCATTTTAGGAATATCTATTTTTACGTAAAAAAAAATGGTGAAGCCTAAATTTTGGTAAAATAATTTTTTTTTTCGCTAAATTATGTAGACCCTTAAAAATTGTACAGTTTAATGAAATATTTTAATTTATTTTAATTTAATATTTAATTCAGGCCCATATGTTGTGTTCAATACAATTTTTTTTGTTCAAGGACAACTCTGTCTTACCTGGAGATGTAGAGTTATTCGAGTATCCTCCCCTGTCTTTCTGTTCCCCGCAGGGGTCATCTGTCCTGATGACCTTTGCTCCAGGTTGTATCTGCTAACTCGGCTTAGGTACAGGTGATAGGTGGCGCAAGCTGGTGGTGGGGGGGGGGGGGGGGGAGAGAGATTAGACTGTCATTAGCAGGTGTTGTACAGATGTTTATTTCAATGTGTGCCTTTGATACCAGTGATCACTCGATGTGATGGAATGGTGCCATTGTATGGTGGTGGGCTCAGTGGGTTGTTTCAGATTGGCGTGTAGAGGATAATGTTGGCTTATATAAATCTACCTTAAGCTCTGGTCTTAGCCCTAGCTCTAACCATAGCGCTATTCTTAGTTATGGTAACAAATTAATCTTTAGCTATGATATTGGCTCTAACTTTAGCTCTAGCCACAGCTCTAGCCATAGCTCTATCCCTAGTTATGGTAACAAATCACCCTATAGCTATGATATTGGCTTTATGATAACTTTAGCTCTACATCCAGCTCTGATATTATCTCTACATTTACCCCTGACCATAGTTCTAGCTCTTCTTGAGTCTCTATACTTAGCACCTAGTACTGCCTCTAGCTCTGACCCTAGTTCTAAAATAAACACTACCTTTAGCTCTGTCCATAGCTCTATTTCTAGCTTTGAATACAACTTTGAGGTTAGCCCTATACATAGCTTTGGCCTTAGCTGGTCCTAACTCTGGTCCTTAGGCCTTAGCTATGTCCCAACTTGTTAACGTAAAATTAACCATGTACCTTAAACATAACTCGGACTACATAAAGAACAAACAATAGCCTCGAAATGATATATTACCGGGATAGTTATCGTCATAGAATTGGATATTTCATGGACAATTCTTTAAGATAATTTCTAAACAATGTGTACGATAAAGTTATATCATATGGCAGGAATATCTAACACATTGTTTAGTGCTAAGATATTTTAGTTAGCCTTGTTTAGAGTTCAAATCTCTATATCTCTTTGTTGTTGAATTTGAATCCCCTACCCAGGGCATATACAGAAAATAAATTGTGAGTGAAATCATAGAGAACCCAGAAGGGGGGTGGGGGGTGGTGTTCCTAACTAAAATTCATTTCACTGAGAGTATATCTATTTATAACTCAATCAAATTAACTTGCAGTTAAATAAAAAATGTAATTTGATATAAATATAACAAGGGCGGCTGTTGCCCACTTGTGGCAATCAATCAACAGGTGTTGTAGGTTGTGTTGAGTGGTGATGATGAGTAGTGGGGAGGGGGGAGGTGTTTGATGTACGTTATTAACATTTCAGCGGATTAATATGTAATGAAGCCGATGCAATGGTAAGTTGCTGTTAGGGCTGTAGCAGATGTGTGGTTGTGGTTTTGACAGGTGTGATGGGCCTTAGATGTGATAGGTTTGTTTGGTGATGCTTAGCGTAGGTTTTATGTGTATGTATAATGTGTAGGTAGGCGATAGGTGCGTGTGAGTGCACGTGTATATGTGAGATAGTGTGATATATGAGTGTATGTGCACGCGTGGTGGTGTGATACATGCGTGTGTGAGTGCAAATATGAGTGGGCGGTGATGTGAAATATATGTGTGTGAGTGTAAGTGTGTATGTGTGGTGGTGTGATATATATATGTGTGAGTGTGTAAGTGTGTATGTGTGGTGGTGTGATATATATATGTGTGAGTGTGTAAGTGTGTATGTGTGGTGGTGTGATATATATATGTGTGAGTGTGTAAGTGTGTATGTGTGGTGGTGTGATATATGCGCGTGTGTGTGCGCACGTGTGTATGTGTGTTGGTGTGTTATATGTGTGTGTGAGTGCAAGCATGAGTGTGTGGTGATGTGATATTTGTGTGCGTGTGTGTACGTGTGTATGTGTGGTGGTGTGATATATTTGTGTGTGAGTGCAAATGTGAGTGGGCGGTGATGTGAAATATATGTGTGTGAGTGTGTAAGTGTGTATGTGTGGTGGTGTGATATATGCGCGTGTGTGTGTTCACGTGTGTATGTGTGTTGATGTAAAATATGAGTATGTGAGTGTTCGTGTGTATGTGTGTATGAGTGTATGTGAGGTGATGTAATAAAGTGGACACATGTGTACGTGTACATGAAGTCTGCAGTCGTAAAGTATTATTTTTTTTTAATTCTTAAACGTTATTTTTCTAAACATCTTCTATCAAACTATCCCACGACCTAAATCTAAAAATAGCCAAGACGACCACAAACGAACATCTAAAAATAGCCCTGACAAACACAAATAAACGAGACAAGCCGTTCCACTAAACAACAGGTCCATTAAATTAGGAAAGAAAACATTTGAGCTCCACGATTGTTCTAATGTTTACAAACTTGAGTCCCTTCACACTGGGTCACATGCCAGCTATAAATAGCATCACATTTCGCGGCTGTTTAAATTAACACGTCAACTAAACCTCCGCGTGTGTGTGCGGTCAGCAAGAGCTTTTAAAATAAAACTATAAAATTCTATTTTTGAAACGGCAATGTTAGCAGGATTATAAATAGAACAGAGAGGTTATTTTAAGAATTATATTTGTTAATCCTTAAATAGAAAAAAAAGTATTTTTAGCAACGAAAACTGTGTTTTAAGTACACGGACGCAACGATTCATGGGCTTGTTGAATGTTTTCAAGCTTATTTTTGTCTTGTGTCTAAACGTAGCATATGTTTTTTTTCACTATTGTTAAAGGTCTTGAAGCCGCTCTCCCAGCTTTTATGAATGGAGTTTTTACTAACACAGATAAGCAGTAGTCGAAAATATAAATATGATAATCACAAAAAAACTATAAAATAAAGTTTTTGATTTATGATAAAATGGTACCCAATCATTTTATCAACACGTTTGACAAGACATAACCTAAGCACTAAACTGCCCCCACTCAATACAGTTTCATATATACACATACATATAGGCCTATATATATATATATATATATATATATATATATATATATATATATATATATATATATACATAATATATATGTACGCGAGGGGATTCGGCATCCTGAAGAATGGCGGGATGGAATCGTATTTCGCTATCTATTGCTCTAACAGACTATCTCATATACCTAGGTCTACCTTTTGTATTGTAATAATACTCTATGTTTACATTGCCATTTCAGTAAAAAATGCCTGTTTCTAACAATTTTTCATGTTTACTAAATATACTAAGGAAAAGCAATGTATATGGGGATAAGCATACTTTTGGACACTTTGTCTACTTTTGTATAAAAAAATAACCTTAATGAGAAAAACATTTTAAAATATTTTTAAAATACAATTTCCATGGCTCCATAAGATATTTTTTTTCCAGTTTTACATACTCTCTACGAAAAGTTTAAAATCCGTTATCATATCGTATTTGTAAAGCTGGATTTCAGAACATAAGGCCTTTTTGTGAATTGTATTTTATTTTATATCGGAAATACCCAAAGCTTTTAAAATAGCTTTACAACTTACACAGATATGTTATTTTCGTTACCTGCTTTTAGTTACATTTTGCAATTTTTCTCATTTTGCAGGTTTTTTATACTTAAAAGCCTGCTACTTATTCTATTTTCAGCATATTTTCAGTATTCTTTCTTCATGTAATAACACATTAATAACAATGTTATCACGAGGGAATTGTGATGGCTTTCATAGAAAAAAGTATTTGCGAAAAATATGCACATTTGAAACAGTCGCATACAAAAAAGAGTGCAATGTTTCGGAGATTGTAAAAATCTGAAGAGCAGCTCTATTTTAAAGAGTTGTCGTGACTAACGTTTTAATATATACCGTGTAAACTTGATTATTTCAAATGCATAAATAAAAATGCGTTAGCGTTTTAATGGACAGAATATTTTTCTGGTTTCTATGACAACCGAAATTGTTTTTAAGCCCCCTTTTTTCTGTTTAATACTTACTTTCTAGTGCCAAACATGGTAAGAGTATTTAAAAGGCTTCAGCCCTTTATAGAAAAAAAAAGTGTGAATATACTGCGCATATCCCTTTAAATAAGTTGTTTGGGCATGTTGCAAGTGGATTTGTGTGTTCTTTAAAAGCTATCAGTCCTATAGCTCCAGGGTCGGCAACCTTTTGAGACGGAAGAGCCAAAAGTTACAATTTTCAAAATTTCCCAGTTTTTAAAGAGCCACTAACTTTTTTTTTAATTTCAATACTTTATTATTTGATTAAGAATAGGTAAATAAATTTAATTTGTTATTTAAAATAAATCGCTTTAAATAAGAAATAATATTTATTCATATAAAAACATACACATGTTTCGCCAGAATAATGAAATTAGTAATCAAAAAATAAAAGTATAGGACTATTCAAATCCACTATAGAAGCAGTTAACTTTTTTTTTCTTTCTTTGCGGACATCACCGGCTCAGGAGGTGTCTCCCACTAGCCAGGCAGGCCTCAACACGACAAGCTCCGACTAACTGGCTTGGGCAGTGTCGTAGCGAGGGGGGGGGGGGGCGGGGGGGGGGGACATATGTCCCCGGGCGCCGACCTTAGGGGGCGCCAAAATATGTTGGAAAAATAAATTGAAAGGTTGAGGGGGGTGCAAATCGAAAGTTTGAGGGGGGAAGTGCAAATGGAAATCTCGAGAGGGGGGGGTGCAAATCAAAATCTCGAGGGGGGGGGGTGCAAATCGAAAGGTTTGTCCCCGGGCGCCGGGAAGGGTCGCTGCGCCTCTGGGCTTGGGAATCGGTTTGATTACCGTGTATCGGTCACTTCTGTTCTTTGGTTCTCACCAGTCTTATCTTCCACCCCACTGAACGCAAGGTAAACTGGTACCCCACCGTCCAGTACCCGGCTCAACAGTAGGAAGCTAATAACTAAGAGCACTTCAAATTGATGATTCCAGACAGGTGGGGAAATGCATTGTGAATAAAATAACATTCCACATTTAACAATATTCGAAAAGGTCGGCACTTGGGCAGTGGCAAGCATGGAATATTGTTGTCACGGGGATGTCCACGACACGGATGTGGGGCTGGGCCTGGTGCCCAAGCGGCTGTCCGTATACTTTCTAGTGCACATATTCGCACTGTTCTCAAATGAGTGTTTTCTTCTGTTTAAACTTACGTTTCTTTCAGGGGCGGAACTACAGTGCCGCCAGACCCCGCAATGCAGGGGGGCCCACGCCATTTAGGGGCCCAGAGCCGATACATTTTTATTGTTTAAAAAAAAGTAAATTTTCTTTCATTTTCGACTTGATGGTTGTTTTGTAAAAAATTACCGTAGCTGCGGTTGGATTATCTTTATTCTATAGACACCACCCCACGCTCTTGTATCTTCTTTTTCCCTTTGTTTTAAAGAGAAAAGTTTTTCTTACAGCTCTTTCTCGGTTTTGAAAAAAAAAATAAAAGCTAAATTTAAAAATATAAACAACTTTTATGCTTAGAATTGTGTTTTTAATAAAAATTTCAAACTTAAACTGATTAAAGAATATCTATTTGGAAATATTATTTATTATCTAATATTAACATTTTTCGGGCAAACGGCCTTCGGGCAAGTGTCATTCGGGCATTTGTCCCATTCGGGCAAGTGTCCATTCGGGCATTTGTCCCATTCGGGCAAGTGTCCATTCGGGCATTTGTCCCATTCGGGCAAGTGTCCATTCGGGCATTTGTCGCATTCGGGCAAGTGTCCATTCGGGCATTTGTCGCATTAGGGCAAGTGTCCATTCGGGCGTTTGTCGCATTCGGGCAAGTGTCCATTCGGGCATTTGTCGCATTCGGGCAAGTGTCCATTCGGGAAATCGGCCTTCGGGAAAACGGCATTCGGGCAAGTGTCTTTCGGGAAAACGTCCGGCTCCCTATATATATATATATATATATATATATATATATATATATATATATATATATATATATATATATATATATATATATATATATTTATATATATATATATATATATATGGGGGGGGGGGGCTAAACAATTTTTTTGCGGGGTGGCCCCTTTTTTCTAGTTCCGCCCCTGGTTTCTTTACAGTATAATTTTTGTTATGAGTTTCGAAAATGAAATAATATAACCAACGAGCCGGCCCGCGGCATAACATACGCCGCTATTTAGTTGTTGTTTTTTCTACTTTTCAGTAATTCATAATTTGTGAATTCGACAGTACCAACGCTGCCACTGAAAATATTTCTTTAAGGCACTATAGGTAGCTCGTTAAGGACCATACCCCCCCCCCCCCTTCCTTCCCCCCCCCCTCCCCCCCCCCCCCCTACGTTTAAAATCGTTGGCTCTGCTTGTAAACATTTAGAGTGAACACAGCTCACTAAAACCATGTAGGGGTGGGGAGGTAGGGAGCGCGTTTACAGCTTGTTTTCTAGCTGCTCCCAGAAGAGAATTATATATATAGATAATATGCGTGCAGGGGGCTAGAGAGCCGCGCCTTGGCATCAGGGGAGCCGCAGGTTGCGGACCCCCTGCTATAGCTTTTTGTTTGGCAGAGAAAAGCAATTAGAAATTAGCCTTATTTCCCCAACAATAAAGTGAAAATAGCAATCGCTTATAATATTTAAAAACTAAAGTATTAGACAATATTTCGAGTTTTCTATAGCTAATAGTGTCAACCGGTAGTTAAAAACAATAATGTAAAATATAAATAAAAAAGACAGTTATGCAAAAATCTGTTTAAGATTATTATTATATGAATGATAAACAATAACCTACATATTTTGTTTTTATTAGTTTGGAGATATCCCTAGTTTGTACTAATTTTGGGAGCTTGACTATAGGTTGTGTCCCTTGGACATTTTGAATTTCAAGATGGGAGGCAGCTAACATAAATTACGTTTAACGCTTAATTAAGTAATTCACTTTTCGATTTGTATTATTGTCTCACAATGAAATTAGAGATAATAAATGTGATGTTTGATTTCTTACATTAATTTGATAATAAATGAAATACATTAACATGACCTTCAAAGTACAACACTAATGTAATATTCAACGTAATACATGACGTTCCCATTACTTTAATGTGGTATTTAATGTAATAAAAGAACTTGACAAAGTATTACAATAATGTGATTGTCAATGTAATACACTTAAATACACGAACGTGAAATCTGGCATTCAAAGTATTACATTAATCTTCTTCTTAATCATTTTCGTGCCCAAGACACATGGGGTAGATGAAGTAGAGTTCATATGATTCATTTAACTCGGCATATAAAGTGATAGTGTTGTCAGCACTATACCCAGCCGCTTTTGTTTCCCTAACGTAAACTAGGTACCCATCAGGCCGTTCCACTGATTTGAACCCGGATTCGAACTCGAGACTCTCGGGTTAGCCGTCTAGCGCTCTACCGCTAGTCCCACATTACACTAATATGACGTCATGAACTTTGACCTACCTGGACTGGGGGTATTGCAGGTGACGAACTTGATGACCTCGCCCATACGAAAGCCCAGGTTCTCGGACATGTGACTTAAGATGTCGGCATCCAGGTCTGACGTTCTCATCTTGTTGGGGCAGGGGTGGCGTGGTAAGGGTTTGTTGCCTGTAGGGAGTACACAGTTGTAGGTTTATTTCAATGGTGTACACAGTAGTAGGTTTATTTCAATGGTGTACACAGTAGTAGGTTTATTTCAAAAGAGTACACAGTAGTAGGTTTATTTCAATGGTGTACACAGTAGTAGGTTTATTTCAAAAGAGTACACAGTAGTAGGTTTATTTCAACGAAATGCATTGATTAAGTATTTGATTTACATTACAGTGCATGTAAATATCAACTTTAAATAATAAAATATTATTTTTCTTTAAGGCTTGGTATCTTAAATTTCGTGCATTTTTTTTATAAGCGTTATGCTACTTTTGTATATCAGTTGTGGATAACATTTTTCGCTAACTGTCCGGTAACTACGTCTAATTGTTCGCGAAGTGTCCACTAACTACTTCTAATTGTCCGTTAAATGACCGATAACTACTTCTAATTGTCCGTTAAATGACCGATAACTACTTCTAATTGTCCGTTAAATGACCGATAACTACTTCTAATTGTCCGTTAAATGACCGATAACTACTTCTAGATGTCCGTTAAATGACCGATAACTACTTCTAATTGTCCGTTAAATGACCGATAACTACTTCTAATTGTCCGTTAACTGTCAAATAACTACTTTTAATTGTCCGTTAAATGACCGATAACTACTTCTAATTGTCCGTTAAATGACCGATAACTACTTCTAATTGTCCGTTAACTGTCCGATAACTACTTCTAATTGTCCGTTAAATGACCGATAACTACTTCTTATTGTCCTTAAATGACCGATAACTACTTCTAATTGTCCGTTAACTGTCAATAAAAATGGGTAGAACTCATTAGAAAGAAAAATGTTATGGGGAGCTTGTAACACTGGAGATGACAGCACAGTTCGTTTTGATGTGGATCGTGATGAATGATTCCTCCATTATAGAAACAGAACGAAGAAGAAGAAGTACCACTCAATGGCTGGACAGTAATGATAACTATTTGACTTCGTTTAACAATTTTAATAACGTTTAGGTTTTTTTTTTTTTTTTTTTTTTTTTCTGAGCATAATTTTAGCAGGAGGGGAATACTTTCAGTCTAAGTTGAGGCGATCTAGGATTATGACGTTATGAGCAAATTATATTTCTAACTGAAAATTGGTCGACGTTTTTTTATAAGAATGTCTATTAATTATTTCTAGATTCTATCGCAGTTATCCATTATTAATTGACCTTAATTAATATTTTTGTTTTATTTAAGAAATAAAAAAGTAAAATATGAAAAGATATAAAAAATAATTTGAAAAATGGTGCTCTCAAAAATAAAATATAAGGTCGTAAAAACGTATTTCTACATTTTATTTTTGATATGTTTATATTCAGTGTAAAAATATAATATGCTACGTAAACCGATATATATATATATATATATATATATATATATATATATATATATATATATATATTATATTATATAAAATTAATACACATAGTGATATAACCAACACAGTCTAGCACTGACCTGTAGCTAGCCAGGGGTGACTCAAGGCTTCCGTTATGGTGATACGTCTTGCTGGGTCAGGGTTCAAAAACTTGCGGAGCAGGTCTTTACAGTCTGTGTTAAAACACAAAATATTTTTAAAAAAATTTTTTGTTTTATTTTTATCGTGAAAAAAAATCACACTTTACTTCGAAATTATTAAAATTTAACAGTGAAATGTATAAGGGCAAGTTTGTCAAAACAGGGTCTGAAAAAGCGTCGGTGTACATGTATGTTACTACGGTAACTCATCCTTCCAGAACATCCTTTCGGGGGAAATTGTAAGTTCACTTTTCGAATCTGACGGTTCATGGGGCAAGTGAAGTAGAGTTCACCTGTTTCGTTTTACTTCGGTATATAAAGGGATAGTGTGATCAGCACCATACACAGCAACCTTTACTCGCTTTAACTTGAGTTAGATACCCATCACAGCTGGGTTGACTATGAGACGTTCTACTCAATTGAACCCAGATTAAAACTCCAGTTTTTTAGGTTAGCAGTCTATTCCTCTACCGCTTGGCCACGCCCTCCCATATGCCGAAAAAAAATTACGTGTAATTTTCTTACCCCAACTTTCATCATGTTCAAAAAGTCCCATAGTTTTATAAAGAAAATGAAATGAGGCAATGTTTACCTCGGGTTAAGTCGTCTGGTACAGGGTTCATCTGCCGGTCCCTCATCTTGGCGTACAGGGCTTTGATGTTAAAGGGCTCCACGGTGAAGGGGAGCCCGCCGGTCAACATGGCGTACATGTTGACGCCTCTGTGGACATCACGGGAGGGAGGGGGGAAGGGAGGTTAGAACACTGGACTACGTCAGATATGGACAGGACACAACAGAAATATGTGACAATATATTTTACACGTCACGATAAAATATTAGAACACTGAACTACAACAGATATGGACAGGACACGATAAAATATGTTGAACTATAACCAAGTTACTGTAAAATATTAAATCACTGGAATACATCAGATATCTAAATGAAACAACAGAAGTATGTGAAACTAAATTCTAGAAGTCTCGATAAAATATTAGAACACTGAAATACAACCGATATAGACAGGCCAAAACAGCTATATTCTAGACACCTTCTAGACACCATCGATTTTAAAACACCGGATATATGTAGAAGACACAATAAAACACCAGTATGTGAAACTGTACGTTAGACAACACACCACGATTAAAGAACACCGTACATCACATATGTAGGTGAGACTATAAAACACACGTATGTGAGACTGTATTCTAGACACTACTCCTTCATTACCCAACATAGGACATCACAAATATAGATGACACCATAAAACACTAATATGTGAAACTGTATTCTAGGTACGAATTGACTGTACAGTTTAAAACATTGGAATACATTAGACATATACATGACACAATTTATCACTATCATGTCCAACTATACAAGGCTGATACATATGGAATCGTAAGATAGGAAATCGATAAAACTGATACTTGAAACAACTGAACAGAAATCATTCTGTGTTGACAATATAGAGCATATTTTAGATCTTTATATATATACGGTAAAACGATAAATAAAAAAAACAATAGATCATTAAAACAAAACACAAACTTAATTTTGCAATAACAACACAAAAAAACCAACTCCTCCATAGCTTTAAACCACTTATATTTCACTAGATAATAAATTATTGCATCAGTGGTTTATTTTATTTCATTTTATAGAATTCCCGCGAATGATTCTTTGAATCTAACTCGGTTACTTTTATATCGGTATTTAGCGTCTCTCTATGCATGAATCATTTAAAAGTTTAATTACTGGGTTTTTTTTTAAACAAATTGTTTCTAAGATTAAAATAGTTGGGGTTTTTTAATTGCGCTATTTAAAATTAAAAGATCGATAATATTTCTTAGCTTTGTTTGGCGAAATATAAAAAAGCAACGCTCTGGTGACCGCTTTCAACAACGCCAACAAACTGAAGTGACGCAAGTCACGTGTGACTCCGAATGTGACGTGACGTCACGTGACAAAAAATGTAACGTCACCCATAACAAAAGAAAAATAATCTTGACTAAAGCTGTAGTTAAAGCCCTGTCTTAACCAATCATTATCAACTAGGTTATCGACATTTTCATCTTAATGGTTCTCTATGGTGCCGAGGTCCTTTAAGTCAAAGTAAGCACTTTCACAGCTGTACAATATTGATGTGTTTTCACTCAATTAAAATGGGTATCTATACTATCCGGCATAAAACTTTTACTCAACACTTAAGGGGGACTCTCTCACACCATAACACAACCAACATGTATGTTTGGGTACTCCAAGCGTGCAACACCTACATTGTGTTTACAACATTCAATAAACTTACTTATTAGAGTAATTTCAACATTCAAAAAATTTATTTAGAGTACTTACAACATTCAAGAATCTTATTTAGTGTACTTCCAACGCTCAACAAACTTACTTAGAGTACTTAAAACATTCAACACCACAGCTTATTTAGCGTACGTACATTAAACATCCGAGCTTACTTAGACTACTCACATTATACAACACCTGACATGTACACAACTGACACCATACAACACCTGGCATGTAGACTACTGACACTATACCACATATGACAGTTACCTAGACTACTGACACCACACTACACCTGACAGGTAATTGGACTACTGGCACCATACAACCCCCTACATGTACACTATTTACACCACACCTTACATACACTCTACTGACAAAACACCTGACATGGAGACTACTGAAACCACACCCTACATGTACACTACTCACACCACACCGCACCCAACAAGTACTCACACCACACCCAACAAGTACTCACACCACACCGCACCCAACAAGTACTCACAACACACCCAACAAGTACTCACACCACACCCAACAAGTACTCACAACACACCCAACAAGTACTCACACCACACCGCACCCAACAAGTACTCACACCACACCGCACCCAACAAGTACTCACACCACACCCAACAAGTACTCACACCACACCCAACAAGTACTCACACCACACCCAACAAGTACTCACACCACACCCAACAAGTACTCACACCACACCACACCCAACAAGTACTCACACCACACCCAACAAGTACTCACACCACACCCAACAAGTACTCACACCACACCCAACAAGTACTCACACCACACCCAACAAGTACTCACACCACACCCAACAAGTACTCACAACACACCCAACAAGTACTCACACCACACCCAACAAGTACTCACAACACACCCAACAAGTACTCACACCACACCGCACCCAACAAGTACTCACACCACACCCAACAAGTACTCACACCACACCCAACAAGTACTCACACCACACCGCACCCAACAAGTACTCACACCACACCCAACAAGTACTCACACCACACCCAACAAGTACTCACACCACACCGCACCCAACAAGTACTCACACCACACCCAACAAGTACTCACAACACACCCAACAAGTACTCACACCACACCGCACCCAACAAGTACTCACACCACACCCAACAAGTACTCACACCACACCCAACAAGTACTCACACCACACCCAACAAGTACTCACACCACACCCAACAAGTACTCACACCACACCCAACAAGTACTCACACCACACCCAACAAGTACTCACACCACACCCAACAAGTACTCACACCACACCCAACAAGTACTCACACCACACCCAACAAGTACTCACACCACACCCAACAAGTACTCACACCACACCCAACAAGTACTCACACCACACCCAACAAGTACTCACACCACACCCAACAAGTACTCACACCACACCACACCCAACAAGTACTCACACCACACCACACCCAACAAGTACTCACAACACACCACATCCAACAAGTACTCACACCACACCCAACAAGTACTCACAACACACCCAACAAGTACTCACACCACACCCAACAAGTACTCACAACACACCACATCCAACAAGTACTCACACCACACCCAACAAGTACTCACACCACACCCAACAAGTACTCACAACACACCCAACAAGTACTCACACCACACCCAACAAGTACTCACAACACACCACATCCAACAAGTACTCACACCACACCCAACAAGTACTCACACCACACCCAACAAGTACTCACACCGCACCCAACAAGTACTCACACCACACCGCACCCAACAAGTACTCACACCACACCCAACAAGTACTCACAACACACCACATCCAACAAGTACTCACACCACACCCAACAAGTACTCACACCACACCCAACAAGTACTCACACCACACCCAACAAGTACTCACACCACACCCAACAAGTACTCACACCACACCCAACAAGTACTCACACCACACCCAACAAGTACTCACACCACACCACACCCAACAAGTACTCACACCACACCCAACAAGTACTCACACCACACCCAACAAGTACTCACACCACACCCAACAAGTACTCACACCACACCCAACAAGTACTCACACCACACCCAACAAGTACTCACACCACACCCAACAAGTACTCACACCACACCCAACAAGTACTCACACCACACCCAACAAGTACTCACACCACACCCAACAAGTACTCACACCACACCCAACAAGTACTCACACCACACCCAACAAGTACTCACACCACACCACACCCAACAAGTACTCACACCACACCACACCCAACAAGTACTCACAACACACCACACCCAACAAGTACTCACACCACACCCCACCCAACAAGTACTCACACCACACCGCACCCAACAAGTACTCACACCACACCACACCCAACAAGTACTCACACCACACCTAACAACTACTCACATGCTCCACAGATCCACCTGCAGCCCATATTTCTCGTGGTTGAGCAGCTCAGGAGCCGCATACGCTGGGCTCCCACACTGGGTGACACAGAACTCCTGAGCCCTAGTCCCGTCTGGTGAGTTGGCCACACGGATAAAGTTGCTCAGGCCGAAATCTGAACAGGTAAACATGAGGTGAGTTCGTTGGTGTTGGAAAATATGAGTAATATTTACATATGAGTATGTTTATGTTGGTTAATATGAGTAATATTTACATATGAGTACGTTTATGTTGGTTAATATGTGTACTATTTGCAGATGAGTACGTTTATATTGGTTAATATGAGTACTATATACATATGAGTACGTCTATGTTGGTTAATATGACTACTATTTACATATGAGTACGTCTATGTTGGTTAATATGAGTACTATTTACATATGAGTATATCTATGTTGGCTAATATGAGTACTATTTACATATGAGTATATCTATGTTGGTTTATATGAGAACTATTTATAGATGAGTACATTTATGTTGGCTAATATGAGTGCTATTTACATATGTGTTTGTTGGTGTTGGACAATATGTGTACTATTTACATATGAGTACGCTTATGTTGGAGTACTATTTACATATGAGTATATTTGTGTTAGGCAATACAAGTTTTATTTACATATGAGTATATTTGTGATGGACAATATGAGTACTATTCAGACATTAATTGTCTGCCTCAGTATGACACACCTAGCTATACATAATAGGTGATGATCTACATACCAATCAATTTGATGTCTTTATTTGCATCCAGCAACAGATTCTCAATTTTCAAATCTCTGAAAAAAAAAATTTAAAACTTTTAAATCACTTTTTTTTAAAACAAAATGTAAATGATCTTTCTAAAAATACTAATTGCAATTCTTCTTTCCAAGTTTAGTTTTGTATCGTATTTTGTTTTTAAAAGTGGAATTTTTACTTTCTCGTACACAGAGTCTAGATGAAATATCGTAATCGTTAAAAAAGAATTCATCATGAGTCTGTGACAGTTTTCGCAGATTTACAACACTCTACTTTGCCGTATACCGAGTATGTTGGGCGTATTACAATCTTGCAATAGACCTAAATTGAGATTTTGAAAAATATCATTCAAGGATTCGAAAAAGCTCGAAATTTTACACCTCGCTGAATCGAAAAAAACTTAGTTTTACAATTTTGACTGCTTTGCTATGTGTGTTTTTCTGTAAACATGATTACTTGGGTACCGTTTCCTTTAAGTTGACGGATCAAATTTGTAGTTATACTTCTACATTTAAGAACTTTTCGGTAAAAGGAACTTGTACTTATTCCACTTCCGGTTTCTCAAAAGCCAATGTCGAGAGTACTATTCATTATTTCCGTGGGAACAAGACAACAGATAGGTAGACGAAATCTCATACTGAAGTTAAAAATTCTATACTTAGATCACTCCAAATTTTCGAGTGACCTCCGATATACGGAACTGGTACTTAAAACTGTATACCAATAACTTGAGTACAGTTTCAGTTACATGAATTGAGTTAAATTTATATTTAGCTAAACGATCTTATGGTTTCTGTTAACGTTTGAGAGATTTTACTGAAAAGGAACCGGGTACTTTATTTCCAATTCCTCAAAGACCTTCAGAATTAGATGATTTTAATTCATGTTCTCGCAAAGCATAGTCTAAGAACTTTTCACCTCGATGAGTATTCTCGAACATCCAGCCATTTTGTTACTACTGTACTAAAAGTGTCACCACTTCAGTTACTGTTGTATAAGAATATACGAGAAAGTGTAGGGGGAGCTCACTCTCGGTTTTTACAAATACACTTATACTTATAAAAACGCTTTTTTTTCAATGTTTATTTTCTATCATGTAAAAAAAAAAAGTTCTATTTCACATTGAGATTTCCTAATGGTTTTTTGTTTGTTGATTGGTGATAAGATTTCAGGTCTGAAAATGGATAAAATTACCAAATGATTTATCAATAAAAATGTATTGACAGGCCCCATTAACCCACTTAAACTATTGATCCTACGTTCTTGAAACAATTTTAGAACTATTTTTTATAGAAATTTAAACACGTCGGATTGTTTTAAAGATTATTTTTACTGCCAGTATAATAGTACGTTGATTTTATTTGTTCCGTTGGTTTTTGTCTGAGCCGAGAGGAAACTTGATACTTTTTTATGTCTCCGGAAGTAAATATTTGATTGGTACCGATCGACTAGTGGGTTAGTGCTACGTAAGATATTTATAGCATCGTATGACGTAAGGAACACCTTTACCCTCTCGATTCAAGCTTAACTGAATGTTAAATGGAAACGTTGATCAATAATGGATGAAGGCTGTCGATTTCACCTTCACACACTATATATATATATATATATATATATATATATATATATATATATATATATATATATATATATATATATATATATATATATATATATATATATATATATATATATATATATATATATACACACATATATATATATATATATATATATATATATATATATATATATATATATAGTGCTGACCACATTATCGCTTCAAATGCTGAGGTAATTAAACTAGGTAAACTCTGCTTTACCTGCAACTAGGACCGTGGGGGGGTGGGGGCACTTGACGTTTTCGGAGGGGGGGGGGCTATATATTTTCTAAATAAATTCCAATATGTTTCCATTATTTTACCATTTGATGCTATTTACTGTTTAAACAATCTCGATAGATGATTTGTATTGAAGGTATGTGTCGGTAGGTTAAACAAGTAGAGAACAGCAACCATATTAGCACACAAACCCCGCCACCCTCTACCTTACCCATGGATAATCCCCGGCTATAAACCCCCACAATTCCACCTGTATAAAACCCCCTCTCCCACAATTTTTTCTGTGTATAATACCAGCGCCCACACAATCCTAGTGGTGGAAGAACCCAAGCACCTTATAGTCCTACCTGTGGATAATCCCCAGCGCCCCCCCCCCCCCCCACACACACATTCACACGAAATCCTTACTGTGGATAATCCCCAGCGACCCCTCCACCCACACACACATTCACACGAAATCCTTACTGTGGATAATCCCCAGCGAGCCCTCCACCCACACACACACACGCACATACACATACAATCCTGACTGTTGATAATGACCAATGTTCCCCCAGCTCTATACGAGGATAATCCCAGCGCCACTAAAATCCTACCTGTGGATAATCCCAAACACCCCACAATCCTACATCTGGAAGATCCCCAGTGACCCCTCCTCTACACACACACACACACAACACACACACACATACACAGTCCTAACCCTTTGATTATGCCCAACGCCCCTAAAACTCTATCAGTGGATAATCCCCAGCGCCCACAATCCTACTTGTGGATAATCCCAAACGCCCCCCCCCCCCCAAGCACACACAAGAAATTTTACCTGTGGATAATCCCCAGCCGATGCAGATAATCCACAGCTGAGACAATCTGACGGATGAACTTGGACACTTCCGACTCTGGCAGTCGTTTCTTGGCCGTGATATACTCCATCAAATCGCCGCCCCTGAAATTAAGAAACCAGATTTGGATCATAATGCGGAAGTTGAATTACAAACCATGTATATAAAGTTAATTTTACGAGGTAGTGACGTCATGCATATGTAAAATTAGATTTGACACGTGACTTATTCTGCAATAAAAGTTTTTTTTTTTTTAAACAGTGTGAAGAGCAACATAGACACGAGTAGAGAACTACAACATAGTATTTATAGACCAACACATTAGTATTACTACAATTTAATTAAACTGTAAGACAAGTACATATAGAGTAACGGGTAATTTTACCAGAAAAAAAATAAACGGTTTGGTAAAGTATAAATCTTGATAAGTGACAAACTCGAGACATTAATTTTAAAGATAAACCAAATTCTTGGACAAATTATCTAAATCTAACCCGCATTTTAAAAAATGGTAACTCTGGTTATAAAAAAAAGTAAACCTTAACACAGTCTCCAAAAGATACTACACATCTAACAAATTAGCCTTTTATTTATCTGTAATGAATTATGTGATTAACACTTTTTCTTGTGAATAATTTTGACTGCAGAATTGACATGCATTGTTTATGTGTGTTGATACAAATGTTTAAGAAATATAAATCTACGTAAACTGAAGCACTATTTAAATAAAAACCAGTTTTATTAGGGCACAGTGAATAAATGATTATTAACCAGCATTTTGTTTTCGACAAGGATTTAAGTATTTTACAACAATTCCTACGTGAATGATAATAATTGAACTTCAGCATTACATACTTTAACCATACTATGAAATGTTTCTTGGCCTACAGTTGGATATTAATTATTGGTCACACGTTTTGCATATTTATAATATGTTTAATTAATTAATCTCTTTAGTTAAACAACACTTCTTTAAATTCTAGATGCATTTGGCATTTACTAACATATGCACTTAACCCCTTTTACAAACAGAACTCAAAATACAATCAGTACAAGTAATTAAAATTAGTCAATATTGTAAAATGTACATTCCCAGGAAAATGCACAAACGGAAAATTGCGCGAAGCAAAACTGCCCTATCAGAAAAATGCTCAAATACGCAGTTATTATACTAAAACCCTTTAATTTTGTAAATTTCGTTGGAAAATGTTTATTAAGCTACAATGTGCATGAGGTAGTTATTTGTAAAAGTCTACAATAATGCTCGATTTAAGAAAAACAAAAATTTCTTATGCGCATTTTTCCATTCTCCAAAATATAAACAATAAGCCTGTGTAAATAACACTATAAAACGATGGTAGCAAAATTCAAACGTACACTATCGTTAACGTTGTACTAACCGGCATAACTCTGTCACCAAATAGTAAGAGTTGTCTGTCTCCATCACCTCGTACAGGGACACAACATTAGGGTGACGAATAAGCTGGAGTAGCTTCCCTTCACGGCGCAAGTTTTTCCGAACATAGTTATCGGTCTTGGCTCTCTTTTTGTCGATAACTTTGATGGCTACCTGTAATAGAAGGAAAAAAAAACTCTTTTTTATAATATATAAAAAACAATTAAAAGCTATGGGCGAAATATACATTTAAAAACATACACAGGATCTGATAACATCAAATTCCTATGGGTACATTAAAGTTAGTTTTTTTCAACAGGAAATACCAGTCAAAACAACATTACACACTAAAGTATACACTCACGTACATAACTAGTCCAAGAAAAGATTATGTTTCGACATATGGGCCTGTGCCAGCATTAAATAGAAATTATGTATACATTGAATACACAAGACTACATTACCAAAAGTCATTAGTATCAACAGATAAACACGGAATATAATTTTATTCTAAAAAAACAACCAGGAAGTATAGGGCTCGTTCATAAATGACATCAAGGTTTCTAATCAAGTTTTCATTAGCACCCCTTACCTCCCCACTGCCCTACCATATCTTTATAGAAAGCCGCCCTACCTAATGTAGCAAAAAACATACCCACCCCCACCCCAAACACACACTAAAGAAAATCACCCCAAAAAATCCGATATTTATAACTGTAATAAAAATTATTTCTCAGTTTTCTTTTAAAAATACGTAAGTAACGCGTGTATAAACTCAAGTTTCCCCCTTTGTCTCTATCGTAATTATTATCTGAATCCCCGCCCACCTACATTTTTTAACAGCTCCCTAATAACAATCAATAGCCTATCTTCAGTTTATTGTCTTGTAGTGAATTAACACAATCAAAATGGTTAATAACAAAATAAATCACTGAAATTTCTCTCTTAAAATAAGAAGTGTCAACAAGACCACCGTCAAATTAAATAACCCCAACACCAGGCATCTCTTCGAAATGGGATTTATATAGGAAATATATACTTTTAACAATAACCACCCCCCCGGAAATTTATTCCCCCTCCCCGAAATTTCAAGCAAGTGCCCCTCCCCCCCCCCCCCCCCCCCCGGAGAAAAAAGTCTGGAAGTAACACTGATCGTGCCCAATGAGTTATGTTTGCCAGCCTTAACCAGAAACCTGGCTATAAACTTAACTTGACCATAATTTTTCTTTTAAAATGTATCAATAAAATTCTTAAACCAAAGGTATACTAAATATATTTTTGGATTGTTGACGTGTGCTATATTTGGAGCAGTGGGTTTTTTTAGTGCTAGTCTCTCTTATTTTACTTTAAGACTAGACTCCCTTTTTTAGCATAAGTAATTTTTTTGCCAGTTTTAAAGTTTGCGGCTTAAGGGAGTGTTAACAAAACACTTGAGAAACAGTCAACAGTTTTATGTTGCACTCTAACGAGATCAAATATCAATCTATCGATTTCTTTTGCCTGATTTGTATCAAGGACGACATAGAAATCAATAACTTCAAAATATAGTCAATTGTATTTTTTTTTTAAATAATCAACAAAAATATTTGTATTACATTTAAAAAATCTCTGAGGTGCAATGTTGTTGTCGGGCAGTGTAAAGTAAAGAAGGTTTGGTAAATTTGTGTTATAGATTTCAAAACAGTTGACAATAGTAACTATAGTATATTCTTCATAATAGTCCATGATGAAGTAGAGTTCACCTGTTTCTGTGACCTATGCATGTAAAGGGATAATGAAGTCAGCGTTAATCCGAGCCGTCTTATCTTTCTTGAACATAAGTCAGGTACCCATTAGGGCTGGGGATACTCAGTGAAGACCTATTGGTTCCAGCCCGGGATCCGAACTCGAGACTTTCGAGTTAGCTGTCGTGCGCTCTACTCCCGACCATGCCATTCCATGTCTATCATAAGGGATAGCACTAAAAATTATAACACACACATAGGTAAATTTGATTTATGCGATCAGTTTTTTCTAGAGAAAATCGCTTGTTTCACTGTCTTTAAAAGCAAGTATGTGTTCCACAACATTGTTTCATTCAGTTCACTTCGATAGACAACATAACATAATGACCAACCATTTGTTACTCCCTTTGGGTTACACAAAATGTGATTCAACTCACAAGCTCAGTATTTTTCGTATTATTACACTGAACCACCTCAGGAATTCTATGTACATAATGTTATATGGGGCGCGGGAAATATTCTTCTGCTCCTTGGATCAAGTCATCTTACAAGGAAAGCTAACTGGTGTGTGCGTGGGTAGTTGGGGGGGGGGGGGGAGTGAGGGAGGGTGGGGGGTTCCAGTGTTTCACAGTAGCAGTATACTATCAATCAAATCTAGGTGATGTAATGTAGTTAAGTCATGACGACATGGACAAAAGAACTCGCGTATTGACATCCATTTGAAATTGTATGTTGTATTTTCGTTTCGCTTGTAAGTTACACTGAGTAGTTTTCTGTTATATTGGATAATATACGAAACACATTATCCCATTAACCCTCTTCTTCCCCCCCCCCACACACACACACACTCTTCCACTCCCACCCTGCTACAGATACCAGTGACATCTACTTATAGACGGAAGTGTTGATTAGTTCGGCCGTACGATGCGCAGCTGCGATGCGCAGCCACAATGCGCAGCCGTATTGCGCACGTTGTAAAAGAAAAAAAAAATGGGTTTACAAGTGCACTAGGTGACCGATAAACAACCGGATAAAAATTAATGTAATGATCTCGCCGTGTCGTACAGTTAATGAAAGTGCAAAAAAAAAATTGATAATTACAAATCGATCAGAAATCGATCAAATGGTCGAGACTGTGATAAAAATCAGTGAAGCGAGACGGTATTAGAGGGGAGATTTCCACTTGAGTGATTTTGATACGTCGGTTAGGGCTGGTCAAGTCCAATTGTTTGATGCATAGTTTGGACTGCACGGTTCAATGGTTTCAAGAAAATGGTGATATGACATTCAAATTGTCTCAAAAAACTGTCAAATGGTGGTTAAGTTGTGTCAAAAAGGTTCATTAGGCAGTTGAGTGCTTTCAAAAAACGGTCATACGACGTTAAAATAGTTTTCAATAAACGGTCGATTGGAGGTTAATTTGTTTCAAAAAACTCTCAAATGGCGGTTAAATTATTTCTCTCTAGGCTATTTTAGATGTTTTTAGTCGTAGAAATATTTGACTCTTGGCTAATTCAAACGTGTTTTGTTGTAGAAATATTTCACTCTAGGGTGTTTTTAAATGTGTTTGGTTCTAGAAATATTTGTCTCTAGACTAATTTAAATGTGTTAATGTCGTACAAATATTTGTCTTTAGACTAATTTAAATGTGTTAATGTCGTACAAATATTTGTCTCTAGGCTAATTCAAACGTGTTTTGTTGTAGAAGTATTTGACTCTAGGGTGTTTTTAAATGTGTTTGGTTGTAGAAATATTTGTCTATAGACTAATTTAAATGTGTTAATGTCGTACAAATATTTGTCTCTAGGCAAATTCAAATGTGTTTTAATGTCGTAGAAATATTTTTCTCTAGACCACTTCAAATGTGTTTTGTCGTAGAAATATTTGTCTCTAGGCTTATTCAAATGTTTCTTAGTCGTAAAAAATATTCGTCTCTAGCTAACTTTAATAACATCTTTCTTGCTAACCATAACCTAATGAGTTGCAGTTATTAAGCACTGTGTCTATAGACTGCGACTACTGTGTGGCGTTTGCTTATTTCATCCATTAAAGGACTACCATTTTTTTTCAAGCAACGCTCTATTACCTCTCCATAGTACACAAATCCCCACCCCAGGGGCGATTCCAGCAAATGTATCACAAAGACAAGTGGCATCGTGTTACAGCTTTTAAGTCTCGAGCTTGAGATTTATAAATTCTGGTGAATTCTAGTCGATAAATGCTTAGACCACCCCGCCACCTCCACCTCGCTAAACCCGCCCTTAGCCCTCTGAAAGGAAATACTCTTCAGGTAATCTTACATTTATATCGTTAATCTATTATTTTTAAAGTACGAGAACGATTTGTCGGCGTGTGAAAATCAGGAAGGGGTGGGGGAGAGGTGGGAAGGGGAAGAAGAAATGTAACGAAGCTTGTAATTTTAAAAAAAACGGATAATTTTCCATAAAACTGGGTATTATTTTTAAGTGGGTTGGCTAGTTAGCATTATAACCAAGATTAATTTTGAAGTTCGTCGTGATTGGGAGTGGAGGGGGGCGGGAAGAGGGGGGGGGGGCTTGAACTCTGTAAAGTTTAGAAGTTATAACAGTATTGAATTTAACTACAGTGTCAGACGAATGGTAAAAAAATCCGATAACAGTTGCTTCATTTCAATTACGGTAGTCTATTCAAGGACCAAATCACCGGGTGTATACCCTTGTAGTGTCTGTGCGATACTTTAGGTAGAATTAAAACTCCTGGTTGATAGAGCAGTGGGTAAAGGTAAAGTTCCCTTTTCAAACCTGAAGGTCTATAGGGCAAGTGAAGTAGAGTTCACTTGTTTCTGTGACCTGGGCATATGAAGAGATAGTGTGGTCAGCACTATGCCGAGCCGCCTTTACTTTCCCTAACGTGAGTTTGGTACCCATCAGTTAGGTGGAATCAGGGACGGTCTACTGATTTGAACCCGGATTCGATCTCGAAACGTACGGGTTAGCAGTAGTAGTAAGGAGTCATTGAGTTTTTTTAAAAGCCTTTCTGTTCAGTGAAGCGTAGAATGCTAGCGGAGAATTGGTAGCAAGGAAGTGTGATCGGTGGGGAGGGGGGGGGGGGGGTAACAGTCACATCGTGATCGTTTGATAGCTATTGTCATCCTATTAAGCCATGTGACATTTAATGACATTGTGTGACATCTAACAATGACAGATTGTGACATCCCAGGTGAGATCTTACACTTCAATTGATTTCTAATGACATCATGTGACATCAAATGCCATCTAACATTGACTTCATGTGACATCTGATGACGCGACGTGGCATCTAATGACGTCGTGTTACATTTAGTGACATTGACATCAAGAGACATCTAAAAGTGACACCCTGTCACATCAAATGATACATAGTAATGACATCACGTGACATCTAATGATCATATGACATCTTACATCGACATTTGGCATCTAAAATTGACCTCCATCTAACAATAACTCCACTTTTAATTTTAAAACGCCGTAAAGTGACTTCTAGCCTTATAGCCTCGATTGCCATATCGGTAATATTTCAAGTAACCTGATATTCTCAAACCGAAGTAATCGAGCGTTAAAAATTTAACGGTTTTAAATTTCCCTCGGCGTTAAATCTGATGCTTCGCTTACTCCAATATTTTTTTTTTCCATTATCAGGAAACGGTAGTGTTTCGAAAGGCCAATTTTCTGAATTGGTTACAGTGTTTTAAAGTAAACTAAAATACTTTAACCATTAGAGCATAAAATCTCATTGAAATGTCAAGAGTAGTTGAAGCATGATTTTTTAAAAAGAAATATACTGAGGTATTTGTTGCCTGGGATATTACTACACGCAACACATTATAAATATTCTCTAAAACGAGTTTGAAATTTAAAACAAAAACATTTTTAAAAATGAAATAATATTTTCTTGTTTGTGCTCAAGAAACATGGGGCAGAGGACGTAGAGTTCATCTATTTCAATGACCTCAGCATACAATGGGATAGTGTAATCAGCACCATAACCAGTCTTTACTCTCCTTAACGTGAGTTAGGTACCCATCACAGCTGGGTAGACTCAGGGATCACATACTGACTGAATTGGATCCGAACTCGAGACTTTCAAATATTGGCAGAAGGCGAAAAAAAAATTCAAAATTTCGTTGTTTATTTTTAATTCTTTTGCTACAGTGTTACACGAATTTACTAGAGATCATGTAAGAAATCCCCCCCCCTCCCCGCCCTGTAGTTGACACAAGACCATGAGCCGCCCACATATCTATGATGATTATTATCAACATGATTATTATCAACACAAAAATCTCCAATCCATTTGTTTTGTGTGCGGGTTTTTTAGCTGCGCGGCCTGTGTTTGATAAAGATTTCTATCTGCCTGTTCTACTTGCTACTGTTCTCATTTTGTTTATTCGTGTTGTGGGATGGTGTGGGTGGGTTTGTGTTGTGGGATGGTGTGGGTGGGTTTGTGTTGTGGGATGGTGTGGGTGGGTTTTTGTTGTGGGATGGTGTGGGTGGGTTTGTGTTGTGGGATGGTGTGGGTGGGTTTGTGTTGTGGGATGGTGTGGGTGGGTTTGTGTTGTGGGATGGTGTGGGTGGGTTTGTGTTGTGGGATGGTGTGGGTGGGTTTGTGTTGTGGGATGGTGTGGGTGGGTTTGTGTTGTGGGATGGTGTGTGGGTTTGTGTTGTGGGATGGTGTGGGTGGGTTTGTGTTGTGGGATGGTGTGGGTGGGTTTGTGTTGTGGGATGGTGTGGGTGGGTTTGTGTTGTGGGATGGTGTGGGTGGGTTTGTGTTGTGGGATGGTGTGGGTGGGTTTGTGTTGTGGGATGGTGTGGGTGGGTTTGTGTTGTGGGATGGTGTGGGTGGGTTTGTGTTGTGGGATGGTGTGTGGGTTTGTGTTGTGGGATGGTGTGGGTGGGTTTGTGTTGTGGGATGGTGTGTGGGTTTGTGTTGTGGGATGGTGGGGGTGGGTTTGTGTTGTGGGATGGTGTGGGTGGGTTTGTGTTGAGGGATGGTGGGGGTGGGTTTGTGTTGTGGGATGGTGTGTGGGTTTGTGTTGTGGTTGAATACACATTTAGTACACAAATGACTGTAGTGGGTAGTGGTTATTTTTTCTTTCTATTAACACATAGCGTTGTATTGTTTAGACTACACAATAGATTAGTGTGCTGTTAAACATAAAAGGGTTGTGTTTGAAAGGGGTTGTCCTAAAATAACATCAAACAAACACATAGCTAAATGGATTTTTTTTGTAACAATATCTTGGGAAAGGGGAAAGGGGGGGGGGGGTGGTCGCGAAATACAACGTATTGTGTGTATTGTTTATTTTACGAACAAACATAACAAAAATAGCTTTTTTTTTTTAGATTAGAATAATTATCTTATTATTAAAGAATCGGAGGAAAGCATAAGAAACGTGTTTCTCGAACTTGATGAGGTGTAAACGTTTGTTGCATACATATTTTATGTCTCTGATCACCGTAGTTACCTAATTGAAAAGAATCCGCCGTTCTGTTTACATTTAATACGTCAAAATCGGTGAAACTGTATGTTAGGATGTGGGTTGTTTCTTGAGTTTAGTTAAATTACGATAGTTAAATGTTAATGTACAGAGTTTTTTTTACTTAATTTAACCCATTATAAGTACATTTAAAATAGTTTAAAGTTAAAAAATTTAAAATTGGTATAAAAACACAGGCTGATAATATAATATGCTTCCTCGCAATTTTATTTGGTACATTCGATAAAAGATACGTCAGGGTTATATTTACAAAATTTATTAATCAAATAAAACATATTTTGTTATATATTTACTTTTTATTGTCAACCTCACCACCCCACCCCCACCTCCTCAAGTTTTCAGAATATAACTGTAGATTTCTATCAGTAACTAGAAATGCTGGAGTACTAAACGGATATTCTCCTGGGAATAATTTAAAAAAAAACAAGGGTCGTAACTTTCAACAAATGTTGTCGAGTATTTTGTTAGTGCACAAAGGAGAATTTAGACTAAAGTGTCAGGTGGGTTTAAAAAAGCTGAAAACACAAAATTGATAAATATTTTCTCGACTTGCGTGGGTGTCGAAAGATACGTGTAAGATGGCCCTGTCGCTCTGGTTTTTGTCCTTTTATAATTACCCTTTCACTATATTATTGTCTTTATATAACGACCCTGTCTTATATTATTGTCGTCTTATACTGACATTGTCACTATGTCCTTTTTTGATAAGCCTGTAGTTACTTTATTGTAATTATATAACAAACATTTCACGTTTTATAATCACAATATCACTATATCTTCTTTTATATATATAATTCTCTTCTGGGAGACGTTAGAAAACAAGCTGCAAGCGCCTCCTTGCAGTCCCCTCTCTTTCTCTCTATCACTATCACTATCACTACCACCACCACCCCCCTCACATGGTCTGGTGAGTTGTGGTCACGTTAAATGTTTACAAATCGTACAGCCGGGTTTAGTGACGGCTATTAGGGGCAGATAATTTAGTTTAAAACGATTTTAAACTTACAGTAGGTAACTAAGAGGAGGCTGCTTTCAGGGGGGGGGGAGGGGGGTGTAGGGTCGGGGTTAGGGGAAAGGGGGGGGGGGGGGGCGGGTTAGTGTTTTAAAGCAAACATTTTCAGTGGCAGCACTGGTACTGTCGAATTCACAAATGAATTATGAATTACTGAAAAGTAGAAAATAAAACAACTAAATAGCGGCGTATGATACGCCGCGGGTCGGCTCGTTATTATTATTATTTTATGATAATCTGTCATTATTTTATGGGATTGTATCATAACGACCCTGTCCCACAATTATTGTCCGTAAATGAAGTTGTCTACGCTTGGTGTACAAGAAAGCATTGAAACTAGAACAACATGCACCTATGACTGAAGTTGATCCCAGTGTTACAAATGGGGAGATTATGAACGTTCACTGCTGTGGTAAAAATAAACCAAGGCGTCAAGAGCTTTTATACAACAGCACAATGCGACTCGGGTTAGAGGTTGTGGTATCAATAGACCTTTGCTCCGTGTGATGGGGTTACTTAATGTTTTAAGCTTTATGCATGATTAACGTTAAACGGATTAACGAGCACTTAAAATTTTCGTGGAGGGGGGGGGGGAGACTACATTGTCCCGGGGGGGGGGGGGGGTCGACAGGGTAACAGAATATATTTTCTATATAAATTATATTTTGTTGGGGGTGAGGGGGGGGGGGGGGGGAATGGCGAAGAAATTTCTGAAAGAAACTCCACAGGCTAAACTAACCAAACTTATAAAGGGGGGATCGCCACTCAAACGACAAAGACGAGAGCCCGACCAAGCGTTCTATTTTAAACATTTCCACATTTTATTTTGGTGTCACCCTGCCCCACTTTCTTCCCCTTACGCGGTTATCTAGTTAACTACGACCCATTTTTTATCAACCCTATCCAGTTTATCTATGTGTGTCTCCCCCTGGAGGTGTCACCTATAGGACGCACCCCTCGCACCCCTATGTAACGTCAGTGTATTGGTAAAGGACCATAACTCCAAAGTTACTTTATTTCTTACCGCACCTAGCTTAAAATAATACAGACATATTTTTTTAAATCAAAAACAAAAATAAATATCTCATGCTGTGTTTGTGATGTGGGGATAAAAATCGACGATTGAATTAATTAAGAACGTATTGTAATTACAAAAAAAAAAAAAAAAAAAAAAAAAAAAAAAAAAAAAAAACAACCCACAATTGTGTATCTGGTTTCAAAGGCTGTAATCAACTTCTCCTTTCACGCTGGTTTTAATTAAACTCTCAGCGCGAGGTGTGTGTTTAATTCCTTTTGACAAAAACTGATCAGGATTGTTTAGAACTCAACTTTATTGATGAGGGGAGTGGGGTAGAGTAAGGTTTGCAGGGGATTCTAGGATCGGATTTCTAAGTGCTAGCGCACGATTATTTATTTGAAAATATCAATGTTTTTTTTAAATAACTCTAAATGATCTAAATAGTGGTAACAAGGGCTCAGTGCTAATCATCACCACGTTTTTTTTTAAATCCTCTGATCTCAATCTTTGCTGTAAATATAAACGCAGATAACTGGTAGATTTATTAGAGTAGAGTTGCCTTCTCTAGAACTAATTTGCGGAATATTACATCCCCTTTCGCGACGCGATTTTTTAATTCAAATTACACGTGAAGAGACTCTAAGGCCACCCCACTCAGATGGGTACTTGATATTAGTTAGAGAAAGTTAAAAGGAGGGGGGGTTGGCTTGTGTATACCGAGGTCTAAGACAGAGGCGTAGCGACCCTTCCCGGCGCCCGGGGACTAACTTTCGATTTGCACCCCCCCCCCCCCCCTCAAACTTTCGATTTACACCCAACCCTCAAACTTTCAATTTGTTTTTACAACCCATTTTGGCGCCCCCTAAGTTCGGCACCCGGGGACATATGTCCCCCCCCCTCGCCCCCCTCGCTACGCCTCTGGTCTAAGAAACTGGTGTACTCTACTTTAACTGTCATAATGATGTCTGGTCAGATAGAGTAACTGGGGTATCCTACAGTTTCCCTCAATGGACTTTTCTAATCAGACGGTTCTTAGCTTGTTGGAAGTATTGTTACCAGTGGCGTAGCGAGGTCGGGTGTCATCCAATGCGGCACTTAATGGTGTCACCCCCCAGAGGCGTAGCGACCCTTCCCGGTACAAACTTTCAAAATGTGCACCCCCCTCAAACTTTCGATATGCACCCCCCCCCCTCAAGTTTTCGATTTGCACCTCTCCCCCTCAAACTTTCGATTTGCACCGCCCTCAAGTTTTTCTCTATATATTTTGCTATTTTTTGCCTTGGTGTCACCCCCTTAAATGGTGTCACCCGGTGCGGTCCGCACCACCCGCCCCCTCCCCCCCCCCCCCCCCGCTACGCCTCTGATTGTTACATCAAGTTTAGTATTATTGTTCAAGCTATTTTAAGACTTAGTGTTTAGGTTACGGATAAGGTTGGTACTGATATTGTCGAGTTATATTCTCTTATACTTCCCTTACTGTAACCTAGAACTCCTTTTTTAAAAGAAATGTCCAATACAGTTCTATTTTCGGTCATTTGACAAAAAAAAAACTTTGTCAATTCAACTTTTAAGAAACCATATAAAATAGGAACGAACTTTAAAAAAGACAAATTAAAGACAGAAAAATGTGTATTGCTCCCTAATGATTGATATAAATCAGAGGCGTAGCGAGGGGGAGGCGGGGGTGCGGACCGCACCGGGTGACACCATTTAGGGGGTGACACCAAGGCAAAAAATAGCAAAATATATAGAGGGGGTGCAAATCGAAAGTTTGAGGGGGGGGGGGGGTGCAAATCGAAAATTTATCGCTACGCCTCTGGGGGGTGACACCATTAAGTGCCGCACCGGGTGACACCCGACCTCGCTACGCCACTTATATAAATATAACTATATTTTAACTGTTTTTAGCGCAATTTCCATTCTGGAGAATTGCGTTTATTAACTCGTCATTTCTGGGAATGGATGGATGAATGAATGGATAGATGAATGTATGGATGAATGTGTGTCCGGGCTTTAAGTCGTATCTCCTCCTCAACGAAGCAATATCGATGACTAGTTCCAAAAGCATTTATGTTAAGCAAGTTACGAGAATGAGCATAGGCCATAAAAAATCCGGGTTTCTTTCATGTATTTCCCGGAAAAGCCAAAAAAACTCGAAAAAATTCAGTTTTTGGCCCATATCTCGGCAGCCTGACAACTTAGCGACTTCAAACATGTACCAATCGATTCCTGCCATAATTTAGAACAATATTGCCGAAGAAAGTTTTCAAAAATATCCTTTCGTTCGGTCACAAATTTTTTTTTGAATTAATTAAAATTTGGACCGAATTAGTAGGCATTTTTTCCAACCACACCACACGCGTCATCACGTTCAATAGCTGCGCCATCGCGTTCCATGGCTGCGCCATCACGTTCAGTAGGCGCGCAATGGTTTTTAGTCATGTAACTCTATTGTAAATAAAACATGTAAAATACTGAAAAAAATTAATAAAAAACGTTTTAATAACTAACCAATGGTTTTACTAACCCTGCTCTTGATTTACGCTACGACAGAGCTATTTTTAGATAACATAAGGAAATTGCGCTAAAATTGTCACTAGACTTTTTAATTACCTTGTTTATATTACGCAGTTCTGAAGAAGAAAAAGAAAAAAAAAAGTAACCGAAAAATTCTTCCTTTTTTGTGCGCTGGATTGCATAGAGATTTTGTTTAGCTTCTGATGTGTGAGAGAAATCCAATTGCATCCGTTCAGGTGTATGCTAAATGTGTGAAGGGACACATACAAAACTTATTAATCGCCTTAGTGCCTGAACTATTCTTTAAAGCTAACTCTACATGTTTTATTAGGATAAAGTTATTTATGTCTTTTAAAAAAATAGCATGTCCAACGCCCTAGTCCGACATAGGAAAACAAAATATAATCTATATATAAAGTATATACTTTTACCTTACCAGTATCCGCCCCTCACCGGAAATTTCAAATTTAGTCATTGATTTTATTATTATCATTACTTTTACTATTGTGATTATTTTTATAACAGGAATTATTATTACTATTAGTTGTATTATTATTATTTTGTATTATTATTATTATTTTATAGATTTTTTTAAAAATTATTTTTTTATTATTTTTACTGTTATTCCTCGACAATATTAGCATTCAAGACAACTATTATATTAATATAAGACGCCAATAGGTCTACGTATCTGCACTCCATGATGTTAAACTACCTTCCCCCCCCCTCCCCCCAACAACAAAAGGCATTGTTTATTAGAGTTAGACCTGGATTATTTCCCCTCTCAGCCACACAACTGATCTGGCACAACCGAAGTGGCTTTTACCAACTCGAGCAGTTAAAGTGTTATACTGAGAATGATAATCCTCAGGATCATAGGGATTATCATGGGGATAATCATAGGGATAATGATAATGATCAGGTGAATGAATATAAGAGTGCTTATATTCAAAGCCACGTTACCAAAAAGGAATGTATTGCGTGGTACATGGGGCTTAGTTCAACCCCTCTCCACTCTCCAAAGTTATGCTGGGCACCATTTAAAACTGATTTAGCTCAAGGACACTCAATGTTTCTAAAACTTTAATCAACAACTGAACCCCGGACATGTTGACCATTAAACCAGGAAACGTTTCACCAAAAACCTGGAATTAGGTGTTACAGACGTCACCGGAAGTACTGACCTTTTCACCTGTGGTGAGATGAAGACCTTCCTTGACCTTGGCGAAGCTCCCCACCCCGAGGGTACGACCGAGCAAGTAGTTGCCGACACGCTTGGTGTGAGCGAAGGACTTGATCGTTTCTTTTTTTACCTGTAAAACCCAGGTAGGGATACATGTTAACATTTTACATGTAGTAGCAAGGAGGAAGAATGTTAACATTTTATGAGTAGTAGCAAGGAGGATGAATACTAACATGTTATGTGTAGTAGTAAGGCAGGGAAAATTTTGCAGTTTAGTTATTATGGCAGGGTAGGGATAAATGTTAACAGTTCACGTGTAATAGCAGAGTAAGGATAAATGTTAACATTTTACGTGTAGTAGCAAAGAGGATGAATGTTAACATTTTATAGCAGTTACCGGTCACAGCAAGAAAGGGACGAATATTAACTTTTCTATGTATTAATATGTCTGGAAATTTTTTAACATATTACCGGTTATAGCAAGATAACGGCGTATGTTAAGATTTTACTTATAAAGAGAAGGGATGAATGTTAACATTTCACAATTAACGAATGTTAATTTTTCATATGTTACAGCATGTCTGGAAAACGTTAATATTTATCTGTAAAAACAGGGCAGGAACAAATGTTAACTTGGTAGATCTATATCTAATGTGAATATTTTATATGTAATAGCATATGATGAAAAATGTTAACATTTTATCTGTAATAGCAGGAAAGGGGCTAATGTTAACAGCATAGCTGTGTGAGTAATGCATGTAAAGTCATAAATTAAATACTAGCGCAGATGAAACCACAGAAAAGTGGTTTTGTGACTGTTTAATAAAGTCTTCATTAGCTTTGATGTATGCTTCTAGTGGAGTATTGCAGTGAAACTCGGGGAAGAAGAATGAATTAAACAAAAAAAGTCAAGGAATCGTCTGCGGCTGGTTATGGACAAGGAGTGCATTAATAGTTTATTTTACAAGTAATCTCAGTCAAGATCCTGGGTTTGAGTCTATAGGACGTCCTTGAGTCAACCCAGCTATGATGGGTACCCGACTCACGTTACGGAAATAAAGACGGCTGGACATAGTGATGACCATACTATTTCACCGATTGTATACCGAGGTCAATGAAAGATATGAACTCTACTTCATCTGCCTCATGAGTTTTAAGCGCGAAAAGACGATGATAAATGGCACACAGCGAACAAGAACGAGTCTACAGTAAAGTATTTTAACGACTGAATCTTAATCAGTTTTGACACATAATTTAACGATGTTTCGAAACCAACTGTTGTATCTAAAATGAAAAAAATTATAGATGTATTGTAGTGTATTTTGTTTATCCTACACCAAGGTCATTGACCCGTACATTGACCAACCACGGCAGCTCCATTAGGGTCAGAGTTCAAAAGGTCAATATTGACCACAGCCGTCAATACCTCTCATTTTGTGATTAACTGTGAACGCTAATTAATTGATATTGACTTCATCAAAGTAGAATGCCAAAATATTTCTTCATTATCATTCGATGTTAAAAATATTTAAAGTTTAACTTGATAGTTCATATTAAACACGTAAAAATTCACATTAATATATCAGTGGCTACATGACTAGAGCAGAATTATAACGTGTGTGTGTGTGTGTGTGTGTGTGTGTATATATACATCGCTGAATCTACCAAAAAAATGTTATTCAGAAACCAGGTAGAGTCTATATCTTTCATGAATCTCTAAACTTAACTAAAAGTTGTGAAGAAACTGTTTAGGTCTATACTTTTTGTAATTTCTAAATCTAACAAAAAGCTATTTACACATCAGGTGTAACTTTAAAAAGTTTCTGAGCGTTGCAAAAATTTATAAAATCTCCAGATATAAATATTATAAATTTACAAATCGAGCATAAAGTTATAAAAAAAGCCAGGTATAATTTTTATAATTCTTTGATCGTTGTTGGAAGTTTAAAAAAAAAACCTAGAAATAACTTTTATAAATCTATAAATCTAACATAGTCATAAAGAAACCAGGCATAATTTTTATAAATCTCTGGACTTAACGTGAAAATGAACCTTTTAGCTATATTTCATTTGTTTTATCAGTACGCCAAAAATGTTCCTATTTATTGATATGTTATTAGTTTTTTTTTAGTGGCATAAAAAAAAATTATTGTAGTTTTCTATAATAATAATGTAATTTGTTTCAATAAAAGGTACAAAAAAAATAGTTTTGTTTCAGAATGATATTATTTTCAATATAAGGCTTAAACAGTTATTTAGCGTTGATATGTGATAAGTCCATTTATTACACAAAAGAACGCTAATTAGCTTGGAAATATATTTAGCCTCATCATTAGACAGAAGAACGCTAATTAGTGTATATATGTAATTAGCCTCATCATTAGACAAAAGAACACTAATTAGTGTTTATATGTAATTAGTCTCATCATTAGACAAAACAACGATAATTAGTGTATATATGTAATTAGTCTCATCATTAGACAAAAGAACGCTAATTAGCTACGGTATGTAGTTAGTCTCATCATTAGACAAAAGAACGCTAATTAGTGTATGTATGTAATTAGCCTCACCATTAGACAAAATATCACTAATTAGTGTTTATATGTAATTAGCTTTATCATTAGACAAAATATCACTAATTAGTGTTTATATGTAATTAGTCTCATCATTAGACAAAATATCACTAATTAGTGTTTATATGTAATTAGCCCGATCATAGATAAAATGTCACTAATTAGTGTTTATATGTAATTAGCTTTTATCATTAGAAAAAATGTCACTAATTAGTGTTTATATGTAATTAGCTTCCTCATTAGACAAAATGTCACTAATTATTGTTTATATGTAATTAGCCTCATTAGACAAAAAAAAAACAACTCACCAATGTGACAGCCTCCGGTAGGTGATTGACCTGGCTCGTCTTCCCGTCGGTAGACTTCATGATACCACGTGACTCCCGTCTGTCTCAACACACCATTCAGCCGAGGTAACAACAAATTTATCACCACAATTCAACCAACACTCCCCGTGTTGAAATAGAAAAATTGTCAAGTTATGAGAAAATACACTAGATGTTCTTAAGTTCTAGAACAAAAGTGGACTTCGCGTTGTTCTAACGATAGACAGATTATGTCTATAACCTCCTAGCTTTTATAATCACAGATTATAATCAGATTTCTGATAATTGCTGACAAATTGAGTTCTCAGTACACACAGTTCCCCTAGATTTCTGATGGCGAATTAGTTATTCACTGCTCACCACTGTGTTCGTGATTGAAACCAATATTTAAAGAATCGATCGGCAGATTCGATGAGGATAGGTCAGCTCGGGAACAGACAGTCGACTTGATGACGTCAAACGGTGTGTGATCACGTGACTGTAGCCTTGATCACCTGGGAAACAAAAGAAGAAAAAATGTTGATGGCGTTTGACAGAAGATATGACATGTCTTAATAAAGTGATGTTATTCAACAGAAACTAAAAAGATCAATGAAATGCCTTCATAAAATTAAGACACATGACAGCAGCTGAATTGGTTCAATGACGTGAATTAGTAAATTTAAAGCAACCGAAAGCACACTGAAAAAATGTTAGATGAAACGTTTTAATAATTTGATAGCTTTAGACATTTATGATTTTTAAGCAAAAGGCGTTTTGAACAGATAGAACATAATCGATAAAGTTAAATCAAACTTCGTTAATGTAAATATGTTGCATAGTGCATTATATGGACAAATACTTAATAACTGATTTAATGTATCTGCAGAAAATAACCTACCTATTATATATATATATATATATATATATATATATATATATATATATATATATATATATATATATATATATATATATATATATATATATGTGTGTGTGTGTGTGTATATATATAGAGAGAGAGAGAGAGAAAAGAGAGAGATATGTAGATATATGTAAAGATATTTCATTAATTTATGTATTCTCTCGGTAGAAAATTTCCAGAATGAAGAAAAATTATTAAAAGTTTAAAGGCAAATTGATTTTAAATAATGTTACGAACATCAAAGTAGAAATTAAAACATACTTTACAATTACAAAAAAATCATCCCAGTTATATAAGTCTGTTATCTTCCAACGAAAAGAAATCCATCCCTATGTCCCGCAACAACCTTTTCTTACAACAGTCCTAAGTTACATCCTTCCACAATCAAGTGCCCGGCTCTTACGTTTAACTCCCCGTCGAACAATGCATTCACGGGCCCCTGTTGCTAGTAATCTTGGAAACAAAACACGCCGCGGTAAAAAAAAAATGAAAAAAAAAAAAAGTCTTTTCCGCTGTGGTCCGCGCAGCCGATATTCGGCGTGTCCATAGCCCGTCAAGCTACACGGAAACTCCCCGCCCCGCTCACTCCTCGTTCTTTGGGCGTCATGGTGTTTAGGGATGGAGTAGAAATGGTGGGGGGGGGGGGGGGGGGGGGTCGGATACCGCCATCTTGACAGCCACTACAATGATGGGATGAAAATAGATCCGTCCTGTACCAACGTGTAATCAAATAGCTCAGCTTATTATATCGATTATGGATTGGATTTGGTCGATAACAAATTCTCTGTTAATTAGCGATTGATTTCAACCTCACTGAATTACTACAATCGTATGTACATATATATTTGCGATTCTCGAACCGCAGCACTCATTTGTTTGTTTTTGTGATTATTAGCAATTTTTTTTTTTTTTAAATGTTGGTTGTTTGAATATATTGACAAAATGGCAAGAAATGACAAAATTTTGATAAATGTTTCTTTCATGCACCTCTCCCTTCCCCCCCCCCCCTGGTTTTAAAATAGGTAAAGTAGAGTTCATCTGTTCCTTTAACTTAATATAACAACTTATATATAACTTATATATAACAACAAGACCCGCTGTTTACCTGACTACGAAACACGCACACATTGTAGCTACGTCCCAAGTATATTTTCTCACATGCAGCACAAACACAGGTTTTTATACATCACTTTAATAAATAAGTATTTACAAGTATAAGTATATACTTTATATTCAATCCATATCGACGGGTGAAGTAGAGTTTAACTGTTTCTGTAGAGAAAGTTTATGAAAGGATTCGGTCTATAAAACAACATTCTCAAATGCAAGGCAGGTACTAGTTAGGGCTGAGTAAATTCATAATAGAAATACATTCTGGGGGAGGGGGTGAACGTAATTCTTGCGGAATATTTAATTTCTTTTTTAATTACTTTGAAAATTAAACGTTGGAAGCGTTGGACTCTTAACCCTGGCGTCAGTTAATTTAATTTTCACTGGACGAGAAAGCTGGCGTCAATGACTCAATTGTATAAGGGTAACGTTTATGGTTTAGTTAAGAGTAAAGTTGGGTATGATCGATTTCATCAGGGACCTGATAGGAAGCGTCTCATTGAAGGAGAATAGACCAATAACAAAACACTAAAACAAATGTCAGTCATGTGATGTGCTAGTATACAACCCCCACCACCATACCCACACTACCACATCCACCCCTTTAATTGAACAATATAAACAATCATCAGCACCCCCCCCCCCTAATTCCTAATCCCATTCAACTTACTACAACATATTCCCACCCCTAAATACAGATTTAACAATCGTCATCACCCCCCCCCCCCCATTCCCCTTCACAACTTAGTACAACACATTCCCTCCGATAAACACAAACTTAACCATCGTCAGCAACCCCTTCCTCCCCACCCCCTCTCGTCCCCTTCTTCCCTTCCAATTTCTACAACATATTCCCACCTCTAAACACAAAATTAACAATCGTCAGCACCCCCTCCCCTAAATCCCCCTCCTCCCATCCAACAAACTATTCTCACCAGTAAGTACAAAATTAACCATCGTCAGCAACCTTCACCCCCCCCCCCCTTCACACCACTCCTCCCTACCCACTAAATACAAATTTGCCCCACAAATGCCTTTTGTTCCACTGTTTCAGAACAATTCACGTATTGTAGCCACCGCACGCAGTCATCCGTGGACGTTGACTTAAGGGAAACAACTCCCGGCAAACACGTCGCGCAAGACGAGAGGCTGTATCAGGATTTTAACACCACTTCCGCTCTAATCAATGTGTGTACTCGACTACCGAATATGACATAAAGGATCGATACTGTATGACGTTGATTATGTTTTCGATATTTGTTTTACTCAGCGTTTTTTCATGACACGATATTTGTTCAAGTTTTCATCAACAATTATTTTTTTTAAATTATTCAGAACAAGAAGTGAAGATATCGATTCATTGCAACTTCATAATTACCGTATAGGTGTGGCGTATATTGCTAATCTGAACTTAAGTTAGGCTAATATTTTGGTAAGGATTAGGACTAGACTTAGTGTAGAAGTATCGTTGTGAGGAATAATATCCGATTATAAAATAGTAATCATCCAACGAGTACGAAGAAAAAACTTTGAATTTAGGCTTGTATTTGTTTGGGTCGTATTTCATTTTTAATACTTTAATGCTTTAACCTTTTAACAAACATTTAAGCACTTTAATACAACACATTTTAAATGGTTAACATAACACACTTTAACGCTTTAAAATAACACACTTTAACGCTTTAGAAAAACACTTTAACGCTTTAATATAACACATTTTAACGCTTTAACATAAAAGTTTTAATGTTTTAATCAACTAAAATAAACCAAACTATTTATTTACTCACTTTTAATTTGTTATAAACTGTGTTAAATCATATGTTAAGTGTATATTTGTTTTAAATCGAATTGTACTATACCAACTAACACACAACTAAGTTTTTTAAAGACGGACTGAAGTAGCAACAAATAAAACCGTTAAGTTCGTGTCCTTAATAAAAAAAAAAGGCCTACGGCGGAGGGGAGGGCATCATCGATCTATTTTTAGCAGGCAAACACGAACATCCGGTTGTGATTTGTCTTGTTAACGCTGTCTTTGAAGTTGCTAAAACACAAAAGCCACAAAAACCTGCCGGGTTACGGTGACCCAGACAATAGGTGACCGGGTCAATATTAGCATAGAAATAGAACCTGGTTTTGTGGTTTATTTTTAGCTCAATAATACTAAGATGCTTTCAGTTTTAAATACTTAACGTGCATGTATATATATATATATATATATATATATATATATATATATATATATATATATATATATATATATATATATATATATATATATATATATATATATATATATATATATATATAATTATATATATATGCAGTGGCGGAACTAGAAAAAAAGGGCCACCCCGCAAAAAAAATTTTTTGGGCCCCATATATATATATATATATATATATATATATATATATATATATATATATATATATATATATATATATATATATATATATATATATATATATGACCCTATATACGAAATACGAACATAGAATACTCAATACGGGCATGATCGCAATTTTAAAATATTAAACATTCTTAGTTTTTGATTTTATTAAAACATGTTAAAACAACACATCAATTGTGTGAGTGCTATTGGTCTGTTTTGAAATTCTCTGTTTTAATGTCTGGCATAATGCTTCCTTAATATGGCTGGTAAGTGGGTCACCATCCAGTTCTACGGTTTTATTGAGCCGAGGAAGTGGTTGACAAGTCGGTCAAAAGAATATGAAGCATGAAAGCTTTGTATGTGTAATGGTTTCTCGCCTTATGTTTATTTTTATGTTTTTTTAGCATTTATATTATTAGATTGTAATACATTTCCTTTTTATACTATGTTATTCTTTATTATTTATTTTTTAAATAATAGGAGAAGTGATTGCTTTTTAATTTGTTTAGTGCAAATCTATTAAAAGTTTCTTAAGAGCACACATATTTGACTATTTAAAAAGGGAAATAAGTCATGGAAGTGGTTTGAACGGTTGCCTATCTTTCACACTACAAGTCATGTAGCCTACATATTTTTTTCCTTTACGAAACAGCGTGTGTTATTATTGTAGAACATAACTACTGTATTAGATCTTTTTGTTACTAGAAAATTATTTTTTTTAACTATTAAAAAATTGATTATGGTCGGCCATGGGCCCCTAAACGGCCTGGGCCCCCCCGCATTGCGGGGTCTGGCGGCACTGTAGTTCCGCCCCTGTATATATGGTATCTACACATACTATGAAAACAATGTACGTATGTAGGCCCTACTTCTATTGGCAAAATGCTAGCTAGCAGAATACACGTGTAGAATTTTAGAAAACCACAATGCACCTATTTTTTACGGTTGTAAAATAAATCTTTGCACTATTGTAAAAATAGAATGAGAATTGATAGTTTATTTTGCTCGTTGTTTAGACTTTTTGACACACTGCTTATTTCCCTGTACATTCGATATCTATTACATTAGCCGCTAGGTAGTTTGTCAGTCAGTCGTCAGGATAGGCACTTTGTCTTCGTTTTTGCTATAAAAAAAAGTTGTCTTTTTCTTATATAATTAGTATTGTCATACAGACATACAGAGTTTCTTCTTTCCACCCCCCCCCCCCCCCTACACAAATTTAAATTGCACCCCGGAGAAAAAGGTCCGGAATAAACGCTCTTCTCGTAGGGCATATATATATATATATATATATATATATATATATATATATATATATATATATATATATATATATATATATATATATATATATATATATATATATATATATATATATATATATATGTATACACACACACACGATGTATACATATCTACACGATGGCCCATATTTTCAACAAGACCATTTTTTGGTCGAAGGGAAATTTCTCCACTTGGCAAGGTGCTATCATTGCCCCATGAACCAATACTGTAAGTGGGTCAGTCCACGTTCACGTGTCTAAGTTTACCCATAAGTCAACATCGCGGGACCTCGCTAACTCTCGGACAAACGAGACGTCCCCGCGAGAGGTACGCTGAGGGGGGTCGGGGTAAGACGATGTCGACTGCCGGGGATCTGGGACCTCGGTGGGGGGGGGACACACACAACAGGAAGTGACGTGGTTTGTGTGCCCTCGCACAGGCCGCTGGGTGTTAATGACAGGGAACACAAATAAAATAGGGCGGGGGGGGGGGGGGGGGGGAGGGGGGGGGGAATGGTGTCAAATCGATCAGGTCACTACCCCCCCCCCCCCATCACCTTCTTCTAGATACACAAATTACTATTTACCGAGAGTGAAATAAAACATTAAATTACTAACAACTAATTGTAAGTTATAGTTAATAAAGTAAGGTTCTATTTCCAACCTGACGATCTATAGGGGGCAAGTCAAGTAGAGTTCACCTGTTTCTGTTGTATGCACCTTGCAGTTAATCAGACCAGAAATAGTCATTCGTCGAAGTCTAACGACCATCTCATGAAAATATTATTCTTATTCGCACTTTTTTGATGACATTTTCTCATATTTCCAAAAAAAAAGTTTATTAAGACGAGGTCGTCAAATTTTAAACTACTTTTTTAAAAAATAAATCAGCTTGTATCAGAGTTTCTTCCAGGCATCTCTTCAAGTGCCCCCCCCCCCCCCCACCCGCCCGGAGAAAAAAGTCTGAAATAATGCTGGCTTTTATCAAGCAAATTTTTAAAATATAATAATCTCTAACATGTAAGAGGTCGGCTTGGACGAATCGGAAAAGCTCATGGTTGCTGAACCGAAAAGTTACGAGTTCGAACCCTCGGGCAGATGAGGCTCGTTAGCTGGGGAAAGCCACTCTTCTAGGAGAGAAAACTTGTTTCTTCTTGGCTGAAATCGGAGTCTATGGCCTCAATGGCGCATAACCAGTTGACACGTATACTTAATTGTGTTGGAGGGGATCCCTTCCAACACTAAAATTAAAATCAAAGAAGAACAATAATAATACAAATAAATATGACTAAATACATAAGATGTGTTGACTTTATTTTTATAAAATATCCGAAACTAGGTAAAGATATCAACGACATACTAGTTTATACCAAGGACAGGCCTACATGTTTATATGTGTTGCCTTAAAGCAGCGTTTTAATTTTGTGTGCTATTTTAAGCAGTGACAGAGCAGTTATACTTGGATGAATGTAACACAAAATCTTACATACAGTCGTGCTAAGCCATGTTATGCGAATTCTGGGCACATATGTAAAGTATTTTTTAAATATTTATGCCAGGTACCGTTTAGCGCTGAGTTGAGCGTAATTAGCGAACAATCTCAACATGTTTACAATTGCGCCTGCTGTGTATAAATAGCATTGTCTTCTAATAGTTGCCTGTATCAGTTAGTCTCAAACAAACAGATGAAGGTGACCTGTTTTTAGCTGTGTTGCGAGGTAGGAAGTGTACCAACAAGGATGGATTCTTCAAAATTATTGTTGGATGAAACTGTCACGTGATACTGACATTTGTTGTAACAAAATAATTAAGATAAATAATCAAAAGACGGTGGGGTCGGGGGGGGGGGGGGGGGGGGTAGAGTTTATGACTTCTACCCCGAAAGACTCGAGTTCGAATCTCGGGATCGAGTCTGTTGGTCGCCCCGAGTTCACCCAGCGCTCACGGGTACCTGACTCACGTTAGGGAAACCTTGATTGCTAGGTATAGCGCTGACTACACAATCCCTTCATATACCGAGGGCATTGAAACAAATGAACTCTACTTCATCTGTCTCGTGTATCTTAGTTATGAACGGGAAAAAATAATGAGAATAACATGTACTCATTTTTACCCTCCACATTTTCGTTACACAAAAAGTCAGTGTCACCGTGACCTGATGACGTCAACATACCTGGGATGACGAGCAGTTTTATACAGGTGTGAGGATTAACACCTTTTAGATTAAGGTCGCGAAAATTAGATTACGCTCGTGATGTTTGATTAGCGTAAATTTTTGTTCTAAATTTGGATTTCAGTTTCAGGTATTGCAAATAATTGTGGTGTGGGTATCTATTTCAGTAGACAAACGTTGGCGATGATGCAGTTGTTAGGACAGGTAGGTAGACAAGGCCGGAGTTAAGGTCATTAATGTCAACATTGGAAAAATGGGGGTAGATTTGCTGTTTGAAGTTAGGTGTGTTTTAAACTAATAAAGACTCAATATTAACGGGAGAGGGTCATGTTTTAATAAAACTTTCGAAAGTCTTAAAAAAAAATGGCTTGAAATATTTTTATGGCTATTAGCCGACTCAGCTTAAATAGATACCCGAAATAATATGGCGAATAATAATAGAGAAAAATATGTATGCTTTGGCATAGAAGCATGTAGTCTAAAAATAAATCATACGTCTCAAAAAATAGCTGGCGTATTGCTATAAGAAAACACACAAGCAATTGCATTTTTATTTTTTCAACTGAAAACACATTTTAATAGTATTCTAATATTCACGTTAACAATATCGCATAGTCTCATTTGTTTAAAACGTACGCAAAAAAAAAAACCAAATTAATTAATCAATTAATTTTGTTAGACTGTACATAGCATAGTGTATCAAAACCTAATGTTAGGTTCGATAAGGGGACCGCGTGGTCGGGAGGGAGAGCTAACTCCGACAGTCCAAAGTTCGGAGCCACAAGCAGCTGAGCAGAGGCGCCCGGGGACAAACTTTCGATCGATTTGCACCCCCCCCCCCCCTCAAGATTTCGCTTTGCACCCCCCCCCCTCACCCTTTCAATTTATTTTTCCAACCCATTTTGGCGACTCTAAGGTCGGCGCCCGGGGACATATGTCCCACTCCCCCCCGCCGCCCTCGCTACGCCTCTGCAGCTGAGGTTAGTTAGCACTACGATGTGCTGCGTGAGGCATTATGGCATGGCTAATTTATTGTAGCTGTGGTTTCAGTAGCTTTTGAAAATTAAGTTTTATTTTACCCTAGTAATGAAGCAAATGATATCTTTCAACTACCAACAAAAATGTGTTCATTTTAAAGTTAGTTGCTGTTCATCACTTTATCAACTTGGTCAGTTTTACAAACGATGCCTTACGGATTTTTAAAGAATTATTTTTTTTATATAATTTATTATCATTTATATAAAGTTACCTTTCGAACCTGACGGTCCATGGGGCAAGTGAAGTAGAGTTCACTTGTTTCTGTGACCTCGGCATATGAAGAGATAGTGTGGTCAGCACTATGCCCAGCCATATTTACTTTCCCTAGCATTAGTTAGGTACCCATTGGACTGGGTGGGCTTGAACCCGAATTCGAACTCAAGACTAACGGGTTTGCATATGAGTTAAGTACTATAAATAGAATTATTTTATTTTATTGATTTGAATATATATATATATAAATATTCGGTGTTTTAGAATATAATTTAAGTTGCTGTTTCATATAAGATCGACAGTTAAAAACCCAGAATGTAAACTCTAAGACAAGTATTCCACAAATTCAGTGTAAGTCAGATAGGTATCGCATTAGAAGCAAAAAGGTGTGAGCTTTTCAATAGGAAAATTATCGTTATCCGATGGAAAACTTAAATCCTCTAGATCTTACATATTTGTCAAATATTGAAACAAATTGTCGTTGAACACGATACAAAAATTTAGGACGATAGAATGCTGTATTTTGTTTATTGATTAAACTTAACTTTTCAAATGAGTTTGTTATTTCGAAACGTAGTAATAAACTTTATCAGTTGGTTATTTTGTATTTTTTTTTAAAAAGGAAGTAACTAACTTACATAATATTTAATGTTATTAAAAATCGCTAAGCTTGATATCTAGTGCCTAACAAACGTTCGTCAATTTTTTAAACACTTTTTTTTCACAATATATTTTAAAATATTTTATAAGGAATATTGTTTAAAGTGAGAAATTAAGTAATATCCAATCACAAGAAATCGAATTCAAAACACCATTGAGATAACTACTCACTGTTGGAGGCAGCTGAAGGCACCGCAATGCAAATCTATCGCTGAAGAAACGAAAGACCTAACAATGCTAAACGCTATCCGACACGTATTCAAAACTAGCAGCTGTAGTCCCGTCACCTTTCTTTTATACGGGGCCCTGGAGTCTTACTCGACCAAAATAACGGACCAGAATAATTCGGAAACTTCAACTAAAAATAGACACGTGTCCAGTTCTGGTAGGGAAATCCTAGCATCGGTCTATAAAAAGAAGAACAATTCTTGAAGTTTGCTTGTGATAAATGACCAGCCACAATAGAACCAGGGGTTTGTTTGGGAGAGCGTTGTTCCCCCTGATAACAAATAAAGGACAGAGCGGCTCTAGAGAAGGTGTATGAAAATTCTAGGACCCAGTTTCTGAAAATAGACGCAACAGGTATGTGGAATAGGCGTAGCCCTGCATGCGACAACTGACGAAATTGTAGCGGTGCGTTACGGAAACAAATGTTTGTTTCCGTATTTAGACCGACCCTCGGCGTTTGGTAAATACAAAACAGAAGAGTGCTGCTTTTGCGTGAGTTTTCGGCTTCCCTGATACAGTGGTTTAAAAAAAATCGGCGTTTAATTTTACTACTGTAAAAATTTAAAATTTGAAAGTTTTATTTAGAACCATTAAAGTATTTGTTTTTAAATATAAGAGTTTATTGACAATTTATTTGCAATTATTTAATTTACTAAAATATTGTTTTAACTAGATTGTATACGTTCAAATCAAATTTTATAGTAATTTAGATATGATTTAATTTTTTAATTTTTGTTTTGTAATGATGACGCTTCTTAATTTTTACTGTTTTTTTTTTATTTTACAGTAATTTTTTTAGTGCATACAATTGTTTCGCTGACAAAGCGGTTTAACTTGGTTTGTCTTTTTTTACTAGGCGTGGCCGTATGTCCATGTGTTGGTAGAACAAATTATATTTAGCATCAGCGGTCCAAGCTTTTAGACATGTATGCTTTACAACTTATAATGGATAAGGGATATTATGATAATATATTAAGGCTATTGTTTTTGTAAGAGGCGTTTCAGAAAACACTCCTTACAGTAGTTTATGATTATCTTGCTTTGTTTGGTTTTTTAGTTGTAGATTATTCTGTTTTACACCTTTTATTTCTTCAGCAGGGTTTAAGGTTTTTGTTTTGTTTTGGTAGGTAACCAGTGTTTCTTTCACACATTTTTTTCCTCCGTTGGGCACTTGAAACGTTATGGTGGGGGGGGGGGGGGGGGGGGAGACTGGTAAATATTTTGTTTATAAATTCGATTTAGATTGTGGGAGGGGTAGAACACGTTTCCCTATTTCCTGAAGAAATGCCTGAAAGAAACAATGTTGGTAACTAAGCTACTTTATAAAAAACAAATTTGATCTAAATCTAAACTGGTTTTTAACACAAGTAGTTGTTTTTTCAACGTTTAACTTCATAACCAAACATCAATGTTAAGATATGTCCTCTTTATGATTAGCAATACACATTTGATCCCAAGTTTATAAATAATGTTACGTTTTTATTAAATTTCCATTTATTTTGATACGTAATTGCCAATGCAAGGAACTTTCAACACCAAATTTAATATTGCATTCACACGGATTGAATCTTAAATTATTATTTTCTGACTAGCACATTAAACCCTCCCCGTTCCATCATGGTTCATTCAAGACACCTTATGGCTAAAAATAATTCTTCCTAACCCTAACCCGATTAGAAAATTAAGATCTTAATTCTAAAAGTCAATTGTCTGCCCCTTTATGTTTGTTAAGATCTGTGTTCAGCTGCCATGCGTGAAAACATCAGTGAACACAACTCACCTACGTCATCTGTCTGATAAAAATTATAAAACTATCAATAGTAATGGATTCCGTTTTTCTATTCTTTTTTTATTCTATAGTAAATCTAAGTTGAGTTCCTCCTTAGACCTAGCGATCTTTTGGGCAGATAAAGTAGGGTTTATATGTTTCTTGATCGGTGCATCTGAAGTTCTACGCCAAACCGCTTTTACTTTCCCCATCGTAAGTCAAGTACCCATTAGAGCTGGGTAGGCTCATGAACGTTCTACAATCACAATTCTGAATCGAGATTTGAACCCGAGACCTTACGGATACCAGCCAAACTCTATACCATTCGGCCACGCTTTCTCAAAGGTTAGTCTATCGTAATTTTTAAATTAACGTATATGACACACTTAACATCTAATTAGAAAGATAATAATTTATTCTTGGGTTGTCTTCGGAATACATTTTTCTGGAAAGTGAAAACCTTCTCATTATATGTGAAATACGTTGAGTTAAAAGATTTTAGTACAAACCCAAAGACCTAAGTAAAAAGCTTACGAAAAAAAAAATGCCATATTGCTTGTAATTTATCGAAAACATAAAATGCTGAAGTAAGTAAGAGCCTTTGAAAATAAAAAAAAATGTTAAGAGTTTATTTTGAAAAATGCCTACACTCTTGGAATAAAAACAACCCACCAATAAAATGATATATTTGTACTAGAGACATCGCTAAAATACAACAGCCGTGGTTTAAAATAATCCTTAACCCCCGAAGTCAAGAACATGATATATTGACTTAATCTTAAGTCACCTTCGTTCTTTGTTGGCTGCGGCCTGACTTTAAGGGCTAAAATCAAACCGCCAAGTGCAGGTAACCAAACACATACACAAACAAAGGGGAGTGAAGTCAGATTTAGGGAGATTGTCCGACGGAATTTCGACGCAAACTTTGGCAGACGACATCAGGAAGTCCATTGGTGCATAGGAAGTCGAGGTTTCGTTTCTGGAATTGTTTTTAGGCTTTTTTTAAAACAGGGGGCAAAGGGTTAACGGAGTTTAGGTATTCGATGGACGAAAGTCGTCCGGTTCAACAATTGAGGAGCAGAGGCTAAAAAATGTTGTTCGGAAATTGCAGAAAGTTATAAATAGAGTTATTATTTTAATCACGATAGTGATAAAAATAAAAGAGAAATAAAATGGGTCATGTATGGAGTCAACGTCTTCTTTGTTGATATTTATAAAAGTTAGTGAAGATTGGTAAAAAAATAGTGTCTTTTTTAGAGAAACTGTTAGCATTTTATGATGTCAGGAATTGTATTAATATTCAAACAGTTTTTACTGAACAGTGGTTGGTCAAACAGTAGCCATTGTTTTTGTTTTTTCTATAGATAGCATACCGCGTGATCACAAGTCACACAGAACACTGCGTTAAAAAACCTTCCAGGTGAGTTTTTGTAAGTAGACCAAAGTGAGGCAGGTGTCTACACCGAAAGACCTACCTTTACTTACTAGAGTGAAAAAAAGGATTCTGAAAGAAGAATTTTTTCTTTCAGAATAAAAAATGAAATAAAATTTTGGTGCTTGTTTTTTTTTCCACAAAATACAAGGCAAGTTTTAATGTACACATATAAAACATTATTTGTTTTTTTTTCAAAATCTTGCAAAAAAAACATAAAGAATACGCATACTTCTAAGACATAAAATTTTGTTAATTTAAAAAGACAGAACCCGGAAGTGTTATAAGAAAAAAAAATAAAATACAATAAAAGTTGTTATCTTGGTGAAATAAAAATTATGAAGTGTTCTGGAGTGACTGCACTTGCTCAGCTGGGGGTGCAGAGTTAAGGACCCTTGTGTTGTTGACACTATTGATAGACTGCGTACTGTGTAACTGTAGTGTGTATAAATACACTAGGGTGGTACACACTTATGAGACACACTGTGTATTACACAATAGACCACACCTAATACAGGACACATAGAAGACTTAATTTATAAGGAACAACATAAAAGACACAATATACAAGACACATTAAAGCAGAAAGGTATTGAAGTTACTGTAGGGTGAAAACAAAATGGGAGACACATTACAGTAGATCCAATAATACACTTTAGAGTCGACACAGTTAAGAAGAGGTGATCAAAGAAAACACCATTATGGTGACACAGTATAGAAGATGTATCAGAGAAAACACCATTAAGGTACACAGATATTGTCAGAGAAAACACCATTAAGGTGACACAGGATAGAAACAGTATTCAGACAAAACACCATTATGGAGAAACAACAGTACAGACACAAAAGAAGAATCTGTTTAACTACAGCCAACTACCGACGCTAACTTTTAGAAGTTAACCTAACCCATACGTTATTTGTCTGTAGTTTACTTGCTATGTAAATTTGGGGGTGGAAGTGACACCTCACTATTTGTGTTGTTCAGGGGGGACAACACTCGTGTCATGCCAGAATTGTGATCACTTCTCATATTATTGTGTAGGGTTTATGATTTGTAAAGATTGAGTGTTACCATTCATGTATGCCCTCTTCAAATCCGTGGACATTTTAAAAAAGAAATAGGTTAATAAAACTTGTACGTTGGATCTCTTTAAAAAAATATAATAAATAAATTATTCTTTGTTTCTATAGAATGAAACAAATAAACTAAACTTGCAGTACATTAAACTTATGGTAAGAAACTAATTAACTATAAGGAACTTAATTTTAGTTTTAATCTCAGGTACGACGTAATTGTGACACGTTTTTAACACAGTGTCACAATAATCGTGTTTTAAGTATAGGTTTATAAAGAAATTCCTATTAGTTCGTAAAAAGATATTCTTAGCTTTTATATGACAAACAATTTTTGTTTATAAGTTTGCAATTTAACGAAAACGAAGCAACAATTATATACAACGAGATTCTGGAAATGAAATGTTAAAATTTTCCCTGAAGAAAACAAAACAACGTCATTGATTGACAGGTATTGTGTCGTTTAAAATAAAAGAACAATTATTATTAAAATGTATAGTGAAATGATCGATCATTGATGAACGTTAAGATCGTATCTATAGAATATAGTAAGCTTTACAGGTAGAGTGGTCAAGTCGTTATCAGCAACAAAACGATAAAAGTAGTCAGTTTATGTTTTGTTGTTCACGATGTGAGTTGAATGGAACAGCTCTCACGTTTGAAGGTCAGGGGTTAGTGACCTAGAGGCGTAGCTACCTATGGGGCCAACTATCGATTGTGCGAATGAATGTAATATATAGGCCCTTTATATATATATATATATATATATATATATATATATATATATATATATATATATATATATATACATATATATATATATATATATAAATATATATATATATATATATATATATATATATATATATATATACATATATATATATATATATATAATATATATATATATATATATATATATATATATATATATATATATATATATATGATCCTATTTATTTTTTATATATTGTTTTACTCACTAGTAGCATGCCATGGATTTTAATTTAATTAACACATTTTATGCTGATCTTTCGGTTTATTTTTCTTGTCCGTCATGAATAGGTTATATCTTTTGTCTGATCACAAGGACGATATTTTTATTTATTTTTTATGCTCGTAAGTTGTTTTTTTTTTAGTTTATTAAACACAACTTGTTTAAGTTAACATGAGTTGATGTTATCACAACATATTTGTTTTAATGATTTAGACTTGTATTTTCTCTTTCTTTACATAAGAACGTGTAAGCATTTTGCATAATTAATGTCCATATCGATTTTCACCAGAGTTTATTTTTACTTTTTTAATTACTAGTGTTAAGAAAAAAACATTATAGAGTACAAAAATGTAAACAATATTTTTCCTTATCAAAAAAAGTAAGTTTTTACCCGTATTGAACAGATAGATTCACACATTTTAAAGTACATACATGCATCTCTTTACTGATCTATCTCTATTCAATCGGTTCTCTCCCCTCTCCTAACCAAACACCATTCAACACACTCAACCTAGTCCTTGCGTGCCCAGCAGATTCCCATGCGCACAAAGCCGCTATTAATTAGCCGACTCTAATCAAATCAAAATTTTTAATGAGGTGAAGTTCAATTAATCCCCTACCGGCTGAATCGAAATCTTGACGCGTCGAGTCACGTGGTTAATTAAACGAGTTGCTTCATTAACATTGCATGGGGGAGAGGCCTGGGCGATTAAGTTCTATTGTGAGAAGCGGCAGTGGTTTCCCTTTGTTTACCTATCGTTGCCTAGCAACTAGAAGACACGTACATAAAAACATGTAGACATCAGTCCGCTTGGTAGACAGGAAAATATAACAAGTCTGTTTGTGTGTATGGGGTTTTTGATGGTGCGATTGATGTTAGATATGCATTCAATGCAGAAGGTCTATATAATTTACATCCCTGCTTTAAAGCAAGATCTTCGATCATTACCATAGCACTATCGAAGTCCGTCTACTTATGCTTTATCAACAATACCCTTGATTAAAGTACAGTTTCTAAGAGACCAAAGAATCTTTGAACTGGCTGGTCTCTGAAGACATTTTCTTATGACCAGTGCTCGTGTATGTGTCTGATCTTGAGTATGAGTGTGTTTGGGTGGATGGGTGTTTATATTTATATGAATACATATATATATATATATATATATATATATATATATATATATATATATATATAGTTTATTTATTTATATATAATTATGTATGTATATATATATATATATATATATATATATATATATATATATATATATATATATATATATATATATATATATATATATATATATATATATATATATATATATATATATATATATATATATATATTTATATATATATATATATATATATAGTTTATTTATTTATATATAATTATGTATGTATGTATATATATATATATATGTGTGTGTGTGTGTGTGTGTATGTGTGTGTGTGTGTGTAGTTATACGTAGTTATACATTTTTACTATATATTTTTTACTGACTACAAGGCCAAACTCCGATAAAAAAGCTAAACGTTAACCCTACATGACCCTAATTATCCAAGTCGATGACTTGACCGCCATATTCGTGTCACGGTGACCTTCCTTTCGTGCAGAAGTGACAACCAGGCACCAAAATCCGTCTCCTGTTCTTCTTCCTGTGTCAACATATACACCCAGATACACACACACACACACATACGTACGCACACACACACCGATAGATCGAAACAATACCTTTAGGATCAATGAACGAACATTTTTTTTGGAACAGCCGGGCATAAGAATAAAAAAAAAGAAAAGAAAACTTAACATGATAAAGCATTTAGCGGCGCAGTGAGAAAAAGCCATTTCAAAGGAGGAAAAGTTGTTTTCGTGGTCAGGGGCTGTCTGTGATTGTCTGTGATTGACAGCAGTGGGGTGGGGCTGTGGGGTGGGGAACAAGTATCGCACGTAGGGAGACCTAGTTTTATGTGTATGTAAGTTGTGGTGGGTGCTAGACTTGATATGAAGGGTAGAAGGAACTGGGTGTTCTGATTCTCGTTAACTCAGTGTGACCTGTTTTAAGTCTGTTGAGGTTGAGGGTGTGGGGGTATATGTGTGTGTAGGAGGGGAGGGGGGATGATAGACGATTTGATCGAAAATTTGGATAAGTAAAGTGGTTTTTGCGCAATTCTGGGGTTGTTTATCAGTTCGTCATTTAGTCTGTCAGTATGTCTGAACGTTTGTCTTTCAGTTTGTCTGCCATTTTTGTCTGTCAGTTTGTCTGCCATTTTTGTCTGTCACTTTGTCTGCCATTTTTGTCTGAACGTTTATCTGTCAGCCTGTTTGTTTGTCTGTTAGTTTGTCTATCAGTTTTTCTATCAGTTTGTCTGTCAGTTTGTTTGTATGTGTGTCAGTTTGTCGATTTGTCTGCAAATGTGTTACTTTAACTGTCAGCTTGTCTGCAAATTTATCCATCAGTTTGTCTATTAGTTTGTCTGTTTGTCTGTCTTTTTTTTCTACAAATGTGTCACTTTGACTCTCAGTTTGTCGTGCCATTTAAAAAGAAAATCAATATTTCCGTTTCACCCCCATGTACGATCCAAACGACACCCCCCCCCCCCCCAACCCCCCCCCCCCCATGAGAAAAAAATGTCTAAAAATAACCTTGCAGCCCATATCTGTCAATATGTCTGACTGTACGTCTGTCAACAATTCCTTTATCTGTCACTTTATTGTCAGTCTGTCAGTGTTGCAATACGTCATCATGGTAGCATTTATCAATGTTTCATCTATTTTTTTAGACTGAATGCCGTTATTTGTCTATCAGTCTGTCAGTTTGTCAGTGTATCAGTCCCCATTGTGTCTATCAGTCTGTCCGTCTGTCAGTGTATCAGTCCCCCTTTGTTGTCTACCGTCTGTCAGTTTGTCTTTGTTTGGCAAATATGTGTCTGTATTGTCTGTAGCAAACTGTCACATGTCAATCGACGAGCTGTCTTCCTGTGTGGTTGACAACGTCTCAGAGTCTGTCAGTTTTTCAGTGTGTCAGTGTGTTATTCTGTCTTTCTGTCAGAGTGTCAGTCCTTTTTTTGTCTGTTAGTATGTCAGTGTGTCAGTGTGTCAGTATGTCAGTCTGTCAGTCTGTCATAGTGTCAGCGTGTCAGTCCTTTTGTTGTCGTTAGGTCTGCCAGTCTATCACCGTGTCAGCCTGTCAATGTGTCAGTTCTTTTGTCGTCTGCTAGCCTGTCAGTCTGTAAGTGTGTCACTGTGACAGCCTTCCGGTTATCGGTCAGTGCCACAGTGTGTCAGACCCTCTCCTGTCTGCCAATTTGTTTACATAAAAACTTATCTCAGTACTCACATCCAACATTTCCAATCAATATCTGTGATCGATAAATGATCAAAGCATCTTTTATAAAACCATTAAAACCACCTCGAGATCTAGACTATTAAAACATAAGTAACAAAGACTCATTGTAAAATCATAACGATATTGGCAATAGATTTTTGCAAAAAATGTCTCTTGTTTTATTTGTATGCAGCTCAAACTAGGTAGACATTTAACGACTCAAACTAAAAGGAGCATTTTAAAACTAAGCCAGTAGAAGCTTTTAAAGTGACGTTACGTTAGGATAGTTTTGTTTAGGTGTAGGGTATTTACATCAGGGCGTGGTTGGGAGGGAGAGCGCATGGTTGCTAACCTAAACCTGCCGAGTTCAAATCTTTTCAGACATGGGATTATGTCATAGTGCACTGGAAGATTCCAGCCCAATGACATGTCATAATGTAGCAATACCCGACAGGCTAGGAACTATGTTATAGTGAACAGGTCAGGCAGGGAACTATGGTATAATGTACAGGTACCCGACAGGCAGAGAACTATGCTATAATGAACAGGTCGGGCAGGGAACTATGCTATACTGTAAAGGTACCTGACAGGCAGGGAACTATGCTATAGTGTACAGATACCTGACAGGCAGGGAACTATGCTATAGTGAACAGGTCAGGCAGGGAACTATGCTATAGTGCACAGGTCAGGCAGGGAACTATGCTATAGTGCACAGGTATCTGACATGCAGGGAACTATGCAATAGTGCAAAGGTACCTGACAGGCAGGGAACTATGTTATAGTGTACAGGTCAGGCAGGTATGCTATAGTGTACAGATACCAGTGAGACAGTGCTATAGTGTAAAGGTATCTGACAGGCAGGATGCTATTCTATAGTGTACAGATACCTGTCAGACAGGTGCACTTTAGTGCACAGGTACATGACAGGCAGGTATGTTATAGTGTCAAGAACCTGTCAGAGTGTTATAGTGTACATGTACATGTTAGGCAGGGGACTATGTCAAACTACAACTACCGATATGTAGGTGACATGTCACAAAGTACATTCTCCATTGAGTCACGTGACCGAGTCACAGAGAACATGCACCATAGAGTCACGTGATTATGTCACAGAGTACAACTGACCTGTCAGTTTTCCCGTATGGGGGGGGGGGGGGCGTTATGTAAATCTGGGACCAAGGGAAAGATGTGACGTCATGCCGGACAAAGGGATTAACCCAGTCCCATTGTGTGTACATTCTCACGTTCAACACACCACTACATAGTTGTCCGTTTTCCCACCACTTTTTTTCTGGGTTTGTTTTCCCCTTTGTTTATTTTTAATTCCTTTCAGAAAATTGTTTAAATGGCAGGAGATCTATTTGTGTGGAAATTTCCTTCACTAGAAATATGGATCATACTGTTGTAGTTGTAATGTCGCTTAGACGCAACAGATCTTGATTAAGTTAAAACAAAATTCTTCTCTCATCTGCACTACATAAAAAAAAAACAAGTTTTATCCTTTCCAAAAAAAAACAACCGAGTACAGTTCGCTTTCTAACGGGGCAGGTGAAGTAGAGTTCATCTGTGTCTGTGATCTCGGCAACAGTTTCTTCCACTCCCCCCCCCCCCCCCCCCCGCCCTCCATCCCCGAAGAAATTCTACCACCCCCACCCCAGAACAAAAAGAAATATATACAGAAAAAATAAACTTTTACCAGTCTCCGCCCCCCCCCCCCCCGGAGAAAAAAGTCTGGAAGAAACACTGCTTGGCAAATGAAGGGATACTGTGGTTAGCACTATGCTCAGCTGACTTTACATTCTCTTACGTAACTCAGGTACCCATCAAAACTGGGTGGACTCAAGGAAGTGCTACGGCTCTAGCCAGGGATCCGAACACGAGACTTTCAGGTTAGCATTCGAACGCTCTACCATTCCAACACGCCTTCCCCCAACCCAATACCAAACATAAATATAGCTAACGTTGACCGTTAAGAACATTACACTTTACTTTCACAAACTCACAAAACTTTAAAACGTATTTGCAACCAACCCCCAGCCTACAGATAAAATCAAAAAGAACCCAAGGCACTTGAAGATAATATTGACTGTATGGTAATCCCATTAAATCACTTGAAACCCGCCCAGATAAACAACATTACTAGGGGTTAGGGGCAGGATTTTAGATTTGAACAATCGTAGAATAACACTGGCATTCGTGGGTTTAATGAGATAAAATCCTGAGGTTCCACAATGTTTCGTGGTAATGTGATCTCAGGGGTTCTAATGTTTTTGTTGTAAGGCTACAATTTTCAAAATCTAAAGCAGGTTTGTTACACTTAGCGTTGCAACTTTGCGTAAACATATCTTTATATTTTAGTGGGTTTAACAATTCTTTACTGCATTCTATTGCTGTTGTTTTTAGGATGAGTCTTAAAATAATTTCAAAAGGAAAACTCATTTGAACAGCGTTTTTTGTTTTTGTTTTAGCAAGCCAGTTTGTTTGTCAATACTTTCAATATGTACAGACAAAACAATAAATTCAATGCCTGACGATATGAGGACTACAAATCTGTCTATATCAACCACTAGTTCTAGCTATATCAACCACTAGTTCTAGCTATATCAACCACTAGTTCTAGCTATATCAACCACTAGTTCTAGCTATATCAACCACTAGTTCTAGCTATATCAACCACTAGTTCTAGCTATATCAACCACTAGTTCTAGCTATATCAACCACTAGTTCTAGCTATATCAACCACTAGTTCTAGCTATATCAACCACTAGTTCTAGCTATATCAACCACTAGTTCTAGCTATATCAACCACTAGTTTTGGCTATATCAACCAACAGTTCTAGTTATATCAACCAATAGTTCTAGATATATAAACCAATAGTTCTAGATATATCAACCACTAGTTCTAGCTATATCAACCAATAGTTCTAGATATATAAACCAATAGTTCTAGATATATCAACCACTAGTTCTAGCTATATCAACCACTAGTTCTAGCTATATCAACCACTAGTTCTAGCTATATCAACCACTAGTTCTGGCTATATCAACCACTAGTTCTGGCTATATCTACCATTAAAACTGGTTATATAAACCATTTGTACTTGTTAAATCAACAATTAATACTGGCAATAGCTGAAAAATAAAAGCTTCGTTTGCTAATAACATATAATCATCTATTGCTGAGAATATTAATAGAACATGTAGATCTAAATTACTGACAATATGATAACCTCTAACACTGACAATACGAGAACCTCTAACACTCTTAGTATGAAAACCTCTTACATTGACAATATAAGTATCTCTAACACTGACAATATAAGTATCTCTAACACTGACAATATAAGAACCTCTCACACTGACAATATAAGAACCTCTAACACTGACAATATGAGAACCTCTAACACTGACACTATGAGAACCTTTAACACTGACAATATAAGTATCTCTAACACTGACAATATAAGAACCTCTCACACTGACAATATAAGAACCTCTAACACTGACAATATGAGAACCTCTAACACTGACAATATGAGAACCTCTAACACTGACAATATGAGAACCTCTAACACTGACAATATGAGAACCTTTAACACTGACAATATGAGAACCTCTAACACTGACAATATGAGAACCTCTAACACTGACAATATAAGAACCTCTAACACTGACAATATGAGAACCTCTAACACTGACAATATGAGAACCTTTAACACTGACAATATGAGAACCTCTAACACTGACAATATGAGAACCTCTAACACTGACAATATAAGAACCTCTAACACTGACAATATAAGAATCTAACACTGACAATATGAGAACCTCTAACACTGACAATATGAGAACCTCTAACACTGACAATATAAGAAACTCTAACACTGACAATATAAGAATCTAACACTGACAATATAAGAATCTAACACTGACAATATAAGAACCTCTAACACTGACAATATAAGAATCTAACACTGACAATATAAGAACCTCTAACACTGACAATATAAGAACCTCTAACACTGACAATATAAGAATCTAACACTGACAATATAAGAACCTCTCACACTGACAATATAAGAACCTTTAACACTGACAATATAAGAACCTCTAACACTGACAATATAAGAATCTAACACTGACAATATAAGAACCTCTCACACTGACAATATAAGAACCTTTAACACTGACAATATAAGAATCTAACACTGACAATATAAGAACCTCTAACACTGACAATATAAGAATCTAACACTGACAATATGAGAACCTCTAACACTGACAATATAAGAATCTAACACTGACAATATAAGAACCTCTAACACTGACAATATAAGAATCTAACACTGACAATATGAGAACCTCTAACACTGACAATATGAGAACCTCTAACACTGACAATATAAGAATCTAACACTGACAATATGAGAACCTCTAACACTGACAATATGAGAACCTCTAACACTGACAATATGAGAACCTCTAACACTAACAATATTGGAACCACTGACAATATGTCTCCTGCTAAACTTCCTTTGTCTGACGGGGGTGGAAAGCGAGGATTTATGAGGCCATAAATTAATCTTGTTGCTGTCAGTGACAGCACGTTGTTGCTGTCACTGACAGCATGCTAGGCCGTGATTTTCCGGCTCATTAACCTTCGATTAGATTCACTCGGCAAGCTGTTCGATGATCCGGTTTGACAAGTAAAGTGAGCCGGTCTTATCCCAGATTTTAAAAAATTTTGCCGGTTTTCAGCCGGACTGGTAGCTTATGCCAGTCTTGTGACGGACAAGTAAATGTAAATTAAGAGGGATTTCTTCCTGACCGGTCTAAATTGTACCGGTCTTATACCATACAGATAAATTAAGCCGGTCTTTTGTCGGTCTTTTCAAGAAGGATAAACCGTACTAGTCTTCTATTGGAAATGTCTGACTTATTACTAGACCGGTTAAACCCGCAGACCTACGGTTTAAAAACTCACAACAGACAAAACTTTCACTCATACCTTTAACCCACCCCCTCCCCATATCCCTCCTCCCCCCCCCCCCCCCCACCCTCTGTGTTAGCCGAGCACTATCAGCATCAGCCCCACAATAAATGTTTAATTCCTGAGCCGCTCTGAGACCGGGCGACTCCATACAGTCAATAGAAATCGGCCGGTCAATAATTCAAACGGTAGGTTTTATGAGGCGTACAGAGAGAATGTGTTGACTTAACTTAATGCTGTATTGGAGGGCGTTCTACTCCATCTACACATAAAGGGGACGGAGGGGGGGGGGGGGGAGGTTATATATAAACAACGTCACGTACCTAGAAGGAAAAATAGTGTGGGGGGGGGGGGGTTAGTGACGCAATGATAAAGGGTAGGCAAGTATGTCGTATTTTGTATTTATAAAAATATAAATGTATAAGAAAAACATGTAATTATTGTTATGATTATTATTTCAAGGAAAAATAAGTGCGGTAGTAAAAAGGGTTGTAACATTATTTTGAAGGCTGGAAATGATAGAAAGGGGGGAAGGCACGGTCTGATCATATATAAAGTAAAGAATCCTCTCTAGCGACCTATCGGGCAGATGAAGTAGAGTTCGTGTGTTTCTTCCCCTCGGGATATAAACTTATAAAGGAAGGCATGGTCATCACGATGCCCAGCCGCCTTTCCTTTCCCGACATGAGTTAAGGTACCCATCAGAACTGGGTGGACTCGGGAACGTTCTGCTGACTTGGACCGAGATTTGAACTTGAGACTTACGGGTCAGCAGTCTAGCGCTCTACCGCTTAGGCCACGCCGTCCCATCTGATCATACATGACGTCGTGTAGCAACCTTAACTTAAATTCTGTTTTAAGCTTTTAATTAACATTGTAGATGATCATGTGAATAAAAAAAAATTGAAAAAAAAAAATAAAACAACTCTATCCACACTTGAATAATAGCAACCACCAGTGTTTCTTTCAGACTTTTTTCTCAGAGGGGGTGCACTTTTTAAAAAAAATTGGAGGGGGGGACACTGTTAAAAGTATATATTTTCTATATAAATTCCATTTTCTTTGGGGGGGGGGGGGGTTGGGGGGGGTAGAGGCGTAGCGACCCTTCCCGGCGCCCGGGGACAAGCTTTCAATTTGGCGCCCCCCTCGGGATCAACCTTTCAATTTTCGATTTGCACCCCTCCCTCAAACTTTCGATTTGCACCCCCCCCCCCCCTCGAACTTTCGATTTGCACCCCCACCGTCATATATTTTTTTATATTTATAAAGCAAAAATGCAGCTAAAATGAGATTTTAATTTATTTTTCCAACCCATTTTGGCGCCCCCTAAGGTCGGCGCCCGGGGACATATGTACCCCCCTACCCCCCTTCGCTACGCCTCTGGGGGGGGGGGGGTGCTGAGCACCTCAGAAGAGATGCCTGGAAGAAACACTGACTAATTTAATGGCTTTTCTCTAAGAAATAGGTTTTCTAAATGAGAAGTGTAAGTTGGTGGAGAACAGCGGATGCATTTAAATATTTGAACAATATTAAATTACACTCATATTAATCTTTAGAATAGCCACACTTAAATACCAAAGTATATCATAGTTTAATAATATTTATGAATAATAGAAGTTGAATATTCAACAAAGTTATTTTGTATTGAGAAAAATATAGATATCCAAGGGACAATACCTATAAATATGTTCTTTAAAGTCGTTAAAATTCAAATAAATTCAACAGTCGTTAAATTAAAAGCATACGTTCTTTTCTGTCAAAATTAAACATTTACGATTTTTTAATAATTGTGTCCAATATTATTCAGTTATTTTAATTTAAATTATTTTTTTTTATTCTATTTAAAACGGCAAACTGTTAATAGTCATAAATATTTAATTTGAAGACTCATAAAAAATTCCAACTAGAAGCGATCGTTTAGGACAGCTAAAGTAGATCGTATGATCGCTTTCGTTATACGAAACCCAATTATTGTATACGTTCAACGGACACAGAGTCGGTGAAATGGTCTCGCCTATAAATAGGGCAAAAGTTAGCTCACCAATTAAATTAAAACAAAGAAATGACTTGGGCTCGCTAATTTAAAAAGTCAGGTAACGTCGGCTGGTTGCTAAAAAGATGTGTCGAAATGTCAAAACAATGTAGATCTATTTTGTACAAACATGCCCACTAAATCCCATCCACTTAGATGTCTTCTCATCTCATCATCGTTCCTTTGTGGCCCCTGGGGAGCAAAGGGCTGCAACCACACATCTCCAGCGGACTCGGTTTTGATCCACGGGTCACCCCATCCACTCAGATGTCTTAGACGTGACTAAATGACGTAGGCTTGATTAGATTATGGGGACTGGGCTTGGTTAGATGTATTGGCTTAGGCTTGATTAGTAGGTGTATTAGCTTAGGTTTGATTAAGTAAAATATTAACTTAGGCTTGATTAGATGTATTAGATTAGGCTTGATTAGATGTATTAGCTTAGGCTTGATTAGATGTGTTAGCTTAGGCTTGATTAGATTATAGGGACTGGGCTTGGTTAGATGTATTAGCTTAGGCTTGATTAGATTATGGGGACTGGGCTTGGTTAGATGTATTAGCTTAGGCTTGATTAGATGTATTAGCTTAGGCTTGACTGGATGTATTAGCTTAGGCTTGGTTAGATGTATTAGCTTAGGCTTGATTAGTAGGTGTATTAGCTTAGGTTTGATTAAATAAAATATTAACTTAGGCTTGATTAGATGTATTAGATTAGGCTTGATTAAAATTATATTAGCTTAGGCTTGATTAGTAGATGTATTAGCTTAGGCTTGATTAAAATTATAATACCTTAGGCTTGATTAGATGTATTAGCATAGGCTAGATTTCCAACTAATTCAACAACGCAAAAATAAAACATCCTAGAGAGGTATAATATGCTTGTTGATTGTAGAACTGATATCGCCTTTACTGTACCGATAATATCTATCAGTTTTTCCATGACAAATTATCTTAGGACACATAATTTCAGACAAAATATTCCGGTCAATATATCTCATAGGCATGATCATCCAATATTTTAAAAATATTTTTTTCTGTGAGATGCTTGGAAGAAACACTGGCAACCATTGTACCAGTTGGAAGTAAAGGTAATATGCCCTGCATTATCGATTTTGTGAAAAAATTATACAGCCAAGCATCATTAATTAACTTTCCGTAATTGAAAGCAAACGAAGCTATAAAGAAAGAAAACAATTAAGATGTATAGTTCGGGGAAACAAACTCCCATGAGAGGTCTTTCACTGTTGTTTTAGTCATGGAATAATTGAAAATTTTTTCCGGAGGTCTTTCACTGTTGTTTTAGTCATGGAATAATTGAAAACTTTTTCCGGATGTCTTTCACTGTTGTTATAGTCATGGAATAATTGAAAACTTTTCCGGTACAAAGAACAGATCTGCTATTTTTTATTTTTTTGCACAAACAGCCCGTCGCTTTGCAAACCCAATGTATATGTAAATGTTAACAATGTATGAGAGAGAGAGAGAGAGAAAGAGAGAGAGAGAGAGAGAGAGAGAGAGAGAGAGTAAATCCTCTAGGTTAAGTCTAGTTTGATAGCCTGTTAGGATTGAGGTGATATGTATTTGTTTCAGGTAACATCAGAGTTTCTTTCATGCATCTCTTAAATGGGTTCAACCGCCGCCCCTCACCCCTCCCCCCTCACACACACACACACACACGTCCACAGCCCTATTCTCGGGTAGAAAATAGAAAAAATATATGTATAATCATAAAGAAAATAGGCCCTATATACGTTAACAAGTGTCCACCCACCATCGAAATTGTAAGTACCCCCCCCCCCCAGCCCTCGAGAAAATTTCAAGTGACCCCCAGAGAAAAAAAAGTATCTGAAATAAAACACTAGGTATCATATACCTAAAAAAAAGTTCCATGATTGTTATTAAATTCGAAAAAATAAAAACAACTTACCGAATGTCTTTAGTAAAATATTTAACCTCGAGGTGTGAATAATTTTTTGAAAGTTCTTTACTATACAGATAAATGCTCATACTCTAACAGTACACTTGGTAGAACTTAAAGTTAAATCACAAATAAGTGCTTGTTGTGTTTTCTAGGTGGTATGTACAGGTGCACGTATAGACGAGAACACTAAACCAATGGCCAGCTGTTAGGTTCAAGGCAAGTTCTCACCGTCTAAGTACTTAGTCCACCTAGCTGGGACTAAATCTAAACAAAACAACGACCGCTAACAAGGGGGGACCACTGCCAGTTAATAATCAAGGGGTGTTAACTCGTGGGACGTGAGAAAATAAAAGGGGAGGTAAGGTACAATGGTGTGAAATTAAAAAAGAAGCGGGAGAGGGTTAATTTGCAATTGGGTTATCAAGAAAGGTCAAGGTAGGGGGGAGGGGTGTTAAGTGGGACGCGTGGGGGGGGGGTTAAGTGAGACGTGTGGGGGGGGGGTGGGTGTGGAAGGGGCTAGAATTTTATGATAAGAGGAAATCGTGCGGAGAAGGGGAAAGAGAGGGAGGAAGGTGTGGAGTGATTGAAAAGTTTGATTAGGTTAAAGAATGTGGCTGTAAGCTAAGCAGACCAATCATAACAATCAATTATTGAGGTGAGAGAATGGACTAATTATCGTGAATGGTGTAGTAGGGGGTGGGGGGGTGGTGTTGTATCTGAACAACTAAGTGATTGTGGTTAGGTTAAATGCAAGGTTTTTGTTTTCGATATTAGTGGGTGTAGTTACAGTTTAAGTAAAGACAACTGCACAACTTAGAGGAGAGGCGGATCTAGGTGGTTCGTGATGGGGCTCTAACCCCCCCTCCCCACCACACACACACACACAAACACACTTCCCGCCATCTCATCCGATCTGTAGGGTGCTTGAGTGCATTTTATTTTTGTTTTTAAGTAGTTATTAAGGCTTTGAAATTAAAAAAAAAAAACAGCCATCAAAAAATTAAACGTTCATTAATTTTTTTTAAATTACATTTTTTTCTACTTTTAAAACCTATGCTTTAATTTTTTTACACAATACCGTTCCCTACTATATATAACAAGCGTTTTGAAAAAAAAAAACAACATGTAAGTGGATTTGAAAACGTGGCTTCAACTTGCCAAATATTTTTCATCATACACATTTTTGTAATTCGATCTTAATTCAACATAAATGTAACCTACTCTCGTATGCGTGCAAAAACACTTTTAAGTAACTTAAACACAGTCAATAAATTACATTCCAGCGTACAAATTTATTTCTAAAGCGGTTTTTTACTTTACAGATTGGAATCGAGGCTAGCCTTCATTATGGATAAGCCGCACACTACTACGTCAAAGCCAATTATTGATTCTAATACATAGATCGAAGGCGTTGGATTGATATTCACAACTCTTGACCTTCACTTTCACTAGCAAGGAAAACATACAGTCACGTATATATATATATATATATATATATATATATATATATATATATATATATATATATATATATATATATACATATATATATATATATATATATATATATATATATATATATATATATATATATATATATATATGTATATATATATATATATTTATACATATATTTATGTACAAATATACATGTGCACACATCCACATAATTATATTGGTTTAGTGTTCTCGTCTATACGTGCACCTGTGCATACCACCTAGAAAACACAACAAGCACTTATTTGTGATTTAACTTTAAGTACTAACAAATGCACTGTTAAAAGATGAGAATTTATCTGTATAGTAAAGAACTTTCAATAGTTATTCGCACACACACGCACACACACACACACATACATATATATATTTATATATATATATATATATATATATATATATATATATATATATATATATATATATATATATATATATATACACATATGTGTGTATGTATATGTATGTGTCCGTGCGTGCGTGTGTATGTGTGTGTGCGTGTGTCTGTGCGTGTCTGTGTGTCTGTGTGTCTGTGTATACTCAAGTTGACCTGTGCTCACACCACTGCACTGAGCCCCTCTATTTCTGCCGCGCCACGAACCCTCGTTGCGCCACCCCCCTGACCGATTTGTTTATCGAGCCACGGTGCCAGACACGGGTGCCGAGATAACCAAAAGCCCTTAAGTTTATGCGTGTTTGCTAATTTGTTTGCCCCACCTCCGGGCCGGAATAAAAGGCTTGGAGCTAATCGCTGGGCAGGTGTGTGTGTGTATGTTTCGATATCCTGGGGGGGGGGGGGGGCTGTTTTAGGGGTGGGAGGTGAAAACGATAAAGCCGCGTGGGTCTAATGGTACATACATGTAACCTATACCTACGTAATCGGGTTTTTTTCAAAATCTGCATAAACTTTCAATGGGCGAGGTTTTAACCTTGTCTAGGCTAGAGAATTTGTTCGTACATGTTTCTGGTTAATCGACGATACCACTTCGATTAAGCGATTGGCTCTATTAACGGTGTATCGGAAAAATATAAAGACGTGTGTCGGATATTCAGAAATATTTTTAGACAATGGGTTGTAATTTAAAATTTAATACTTCTATGTGGCTTTGTTTGATGAATCACTAGATGTTTCTGGCTAGGGAGGTATCTCGCTTACCAGCCATTTTCTTTCAAATTTAGATCACCACGGGATTCTAATGTTTGGGGGCCGGGAGGGGCGGGGGGGGGGAGGGAGGGTAGTGTTGAATTCGCAAATTATGAAATACTGAAAAGTAAAAAATAAAACAACTAAATAGCGGCGTATGCTTACGGCGCGGGTCAGCGCAGTTGCTTTAAAACACTCTCAGTAGCTCCAGAAGGACGATTACGCTGCCTCCCTTCCTCTCTTCCGCCCCCGTGAAAGCAGACGACTGTGACGACAGTTTACAGACGACAATGAAAGATCAAGCAGAACTTCTTAACTCCCCTTTTAGTTTCAAATGGTTTAAAAGCTCAATTATCTGCCCCTAATAGCCGTCACTAATTCCACACGGTTCTACGAATGTAAACATCTCACCAGACTGGTGGGGTGGGGGTGGTAGCGATATGGTATGGTGAGAAAGTCGAGGAAGCGGGAGGTTCGGCGTGCGTATACGTCTTGTCACGCTTTGTCCCTCCTTGAAGAGAATTGTGTAGATCTATATAGGTTTGAAAACTTTCAGTATTTGAAAATTGATTTTTTTTAAAGTCTAAATCTTGACTGCACTGGAGTTACCAGCCCCATTCGTGTTATCTAAGAATATTCGAGAAAGTTCAGAGGAGATCAGAGGCGTAGGGAGGGGGGGGGGGCGGGGGGGGGGTGCGGACCGCACCGGGTGACACCATTTAGGGGGGTGACACCAAGGCAAAAATAGTAAAATATATAGAGAAAAACTTGAGGGGGGGGGGGGGTGCAAATCAAAAATTTGAAAATTTGAAAGTTTGTCGGGAAGGGTCGCTACGCCTCTGGGGGGGGGGAGGGAGACACCATTAAGTGCCGCACCGGGTGTCAAACGACCTCGCTACGCCACTGGAGGAGATCACTCCCGCTTTATTTTCTATTTTAAAACAATCATATTTTTTTTTAATAGAAAAAAACAATAGTAACCAGTATTTAATTGTTGTATTTAAAAAAAACAGCAGAATAGGCTTGAAAAGCCTATGTAATCACACTAAATTTTTGAAAAAACTATTTTAAAAATATGGCAATCGATGAAAATTATAGTTACTTTAACTTTGTTAAAATGAAAGCTGTTTGGGGACCATTGGATTTATTGCGACTCAGCAAGGAAAATGTGTCCATTATGGTCTTTCCAAGAACTAGCTACTTAAACTCTTAAATTCGGAGATGTGGGTTATTGTGAGGCTAGGGGTTTTTGCTTGCAATAATGTATCGTCTAACGACGATATAAACCAAACACCAAGATAAAGCTAGCAACGAGAATCAAGTGTCGATACAGTTTCATATTTAAAATACCGTTGCGGCCGCAATGAAGGGAAAAATTGACAAAAACGTGTTTATAATCAATACCAACAGTGCTTTTGGGAATGACTTTCTTAAAAGTTGTCTATTTCTAATCAAACTGTAGTGTATAATATCCACAAACCTTTAAACTACTTTTTTCCCTCCCGTTTTGGACCTTAAGACTACTTATAGACTTAATCTTGTAAATGAACACTCTTTAAAGACAAAAAAAAAAACAAAAGGAAAAACAACATCTATTGCAGGTAACATTTCGTATTTATATAGTCGAAACGAGACTTATTTTATTTTCTAGATTACTAAAACTGATGACGTCAATAGCAAAATATTGCTTAAAAATAGTAGAGACGCGCAAGAAAGTGCTGTATCAATACTTTTACAGACGCCAAAAAAAAGTAAAAATAATTGACATAGCACTAGTCTACACTGCCTTTGAACACAGCAACCACCTTGGATTGTTTACTTTAAAAGGAGATAACATGGCTTTATTCGGTCCGTTACTGCTAGCTTCCCTATGTTTTGCTACAGGTAACAGTGACTTTTTCTTATATTACACATTTTAGTTTAGCAGTAACGTCTGTTAATCTGTTTCTGTCTGTCTGTCTACCTCACTGTCTGTAGATATGTTGAATAGAAACAACAGAGAATACATAATTATAGAATAGTCTCGAAATAATTATATAGGCTCATTAAATCATTATATTTGCAATGCGACATGGACCATAAGGTCCGTCAGACCAAGAGGCTACTATATAAAAAATAAAATCCTTGGACTTGTTAGTTTTAAAATACTACTATATTTGATAGCCTCAACTAGGATGACGAGGTGAGACATTCATTAGAGAACGAAATCAAAGACAGTCGGGCGTCACCGTCCACGTACAACAAGACTGACTCGTTGCATATCAGAGTGTCTAAGGAACTTGAGATCAGTGTTTCTTCCAGACTTTTTTTCTCCGGGGGGGGGGGGGGGGGCACTTGAAATTTTCGGGGGGGGGGGGGGCGGTAGACTTTCTTCGGGGGGGGGGGGGGTGGACACTGTTAAAAGTATATATTTTCTTTATAAATTATATAAATTTCGTTTCGTTCGGGGGGGGGGGGGGGCGGTAAAAAGTTTTCGGTGGGGGGGGGGTTTGTCCCCCCCCCCCCCCCCGAAGAGATGCCTGGAAGAAACTCTGCTTGAGATGCAAGGGTCATAAACATAAAAGGGAATACCAAATAAATAGACCGATTACTGCACATTGATGGGTTCAAGAAAATAATTGACAAACTTGTCATCCAAACTGTCGTAAATTGCTGATTACTTGACTGTTAGTGATTCGTTTGCTTGCTTGTGAATTAAGTTTAACTATATTGATATGTTTTAGATTCTGATTGTGATTTACAGGGCTACAGGACATTACCCCCCTGGATATTCCCCCCCGGACATTTCCCCCCCGTATTTACCCCCCGGAGCAATTACCCCCCTGTCAATTACCCCCCTGTCAATTACCCCCTCGGGGAATTACCCCCCCCCCCCCCTCTCAAGTTAAAATCCTAACTCTACCTAGAATTTTATACCTATATACTACTTTAATCCAAACCTTAAGAAAAAGACCAAAACCTAAGCATCCACCTTAGCGTAAAACTTCACACAAAACCAAAACCAAAGCTAGACACAACCCTAACCCTAACACTAGCTCTAACCCTAACCCTAGCCCTAACCCTAGCCCTAACCCTAGCCCTAACCCTAGCCCTAACCCTAGCCCTAACCCTAATCCTAATACTAACCCTAGCCCTAGCCCTAACCCTAGCCCTAAAACCTAACCCTAACCCTAGCCCTAACCCTAACTCTAACCCTAACCCTAACCCTAGCCCTAACTCTAACCCTAACCCTAGCCCTAACCCTAACCCTAGCCCTAACCCTAACCCTAACCCTAACCCCAACCTTAACCCTAACCCTAACCCTAACCCTAACCCTAACCCTAACCCTAGCCCTAACCCTAACCTTAACCCTAACCCTAACCCTAACCCTAACCCTAACCTAACCTAACCCAACCCAACCCAACCCAACCCAACCCAACCCAACCCAACCCAAACCCTAACCCTAACCCTAACCCTAACCCTAGCCCTAGCCCTAGCCCTAACCCTAACCCTAACTCTAGCCCTAGCCCTAGCCCTAAACCTAACCCTAAACCTAGCCCTAACCCTAACTCTAACCCTGTCTGGGGGGGGGGGTAATGTCCTACTGGGCGGGGGGTAATTGACAGGGGGTAGTTGACAGGGGGGTAATTACTCTGGGGGGTAATGTCGGGGGGGAAATATCCGGGGGGTAATTGACAGGGGGGAAATGCCCTGTTCCCGATTTACAGACAGTGATGTCTTTTTTTTTTAAATTATTATACTAACTGAAATTAAATATTTTAAAACATTTAATATTAGTGCAAGGATTTTGGGAATAATTGGGGGATTTTAACTATAGTATATAAATTTTATAAATATGTAATCATAAATGTTGCCACGAACTCTATAAACGTTATATAACTTTTAAAATACATGTTACCCCAATAATGTAAACACAGCCCTCCCCCCTAGACTAAGCTTATTTTTGAGTGAATGCGTATGTAGATGTGTGTGGTGTGTGAGTGTGGATGAGTGTGTGTATACGTATTTGTATGAGTGTATGTGTGTATGAATGTGTGAGTATGTGTATGAGTGTGTATGAATAAGTGTGTGTATGAATGTGTGTGTATGATGTCAACGGCACAAAAATACCGAAAACCAAAAAAAAAAAAAAAAAAAAAAAAAAAAGTCCTAAAGGAACAACATAGAAATTTAATAGCTAATAGAAATAAAACATTGTCCGGTTTACAACCGATTGTACGCCGTAGCGTGGACACAATGTTGGGTCTCCGGTGTAGGCTGATCCGTTGACGTCTCCGCTTGCATGCACGGGTCGCTGGTGGTGAGGTCACAATACTTGGCCCTGATGTCGTCGGGTAGAATGTCCGACCTCAGGGATAGGAGTGTCTCCTCCCACGTCAGATACCGCAACTCTTTAGTGATGATGTTGATAGTGTAGTCGTTCCGGCTGTGGTACCAAGCTTTGTACCGGTCCGGCTGATGGAGCAGAAAGACGTGTTTGTTTTGGTCGTAGCAGGGACTGCTTTTATCAACAAACTCGTGTAGAGCCAGCCATGTTTTGCCGCTAGTTGTGGAGATGTTGAGTAGACTCTAGATGTCTTGACACAGGGCCGTCAGGTACACTCTGTTCTGTTCTGTGGACAGCCACCTCTCTACCATGTACGACTCGTTGTCCCCTAATCCCACGTCGTCACACACGCAGAGAACATCACATAGAGCACATCACACAGGTTTTTTAAATCTGTGTTAAGCCCCGCGACACGACCCTATAACATCGTTCACGGCCCTGACCTGTAGCCAGATGTGTGGAGGGGAGGAAAACCAGGACGAATACAAAAGCTCCTGAGAGGGGGGGAGGTGGTTGCACGATATTTTTCGTCACATATGAGTGTTTTTTGTTTGTATGAGTGTATGTAAATGTTTGTGAGAGTGTATGTATTAGATGTTCTAAACATGATGATGTCATAGATGTAAACAACTTAACAAGCTCATTGGGTTGAGAGTCTCAACTTCAACCATTTTATATTTTAAAAAATAAACCGGGAGTGATCTCCCCTAAACTTTCTCGGATATTCTAATATAAAACTACGAGGGATGGCAACTCAGGACATAGACAATATTTGTAATCCATTTTTAATTACTTAATTTTTTTATAATAGAATGGAATCTCGTAAAAAAAAAGAATTGCACACTAAGTGAACGCCTAATAAAATGTGCATAATAGTGCGGGATATTATTAGTACTTTATAAATTAACGTGCGTTTTTTGAGAAATCGGAAATAGCTTAAATTAGTACTTTTGGTCAACGGAAATTACTCAAAATTTAACAGAAGGTAGAGAATTAGATATTTTACTTACATGTGAAATTTCATTTATCTATCTGAAATAGTACTCAAGTTATAGGCTTTTGAAAAATTTAAAGTAGAAAAAGTACCACTTCCGGTTATTGGAAATCGCTCAAAATTTGATCAGGATCTACGATTTTGATAAAATACTTATATATGAAATTTCATCAACCTAGCTGTAACGATACTCAAGTTATCGTGTTTACACACAGACAGACAGACACACAGACATACGGACAAGATTGCAAAATTATGTTTTTCCGTATCAGTGAGGTGTAAAACGTCGAGATTTATAAAAATGTAGATTTTTTTTTTGCACGATTACAACACTTTCTCTATACGAGAAAGTAAAAAACGGTCTTTTAATCAAGGAATCCAACAATCGCCTAACGAAGCCTTGTTTGAATGTACTGTAAAGTAGGGCTTAACACTTCAAGAAAAGCTCACGTCAATTTAGTTACTGAGAAAGATCTTGAGAACATTGAACAAGAAATGGAATTGCCATAAATACAACGACATCATTCGCTAATTAATAACATGCTGCCGTGGCACAACGTCCAGACCACCTGAGTGACAATAGCAATGCCAACAGATTTTGTATATTGTTTAAAAAAGAATGTAATGCTGCCCATTTTATGGATCCTGTGGAAACCATGTGCACGAAGGGTAGGCCCTACGGAATGAAAAGTTCATGCACATAAATAGTATATAAAGTACAAAAGCTAGAGAAGGAACATAGTGTTCTAAAATTACTGTATTTCAATTCTTTAAAAAATAAAACTCACTACGAACCATCGTTATCCACAATCACTGACCAACTCTGCAAGTGTAAAACCAACATAAATCTAAATGTCTTAGCGTTCATTTTGTTTTCCCTTGTGATAACGTAGTTTTAAAATGTTATACCGTAAAATAATGTGAACGTTTCTGTTATTTACTTTAATGTAAAAGTAATAAAGACCTAATATCATGATTTCTAATTTGGCTGATAAATGTCCGAAACCAAGAAAAATTTCAGGCTTCGGCCAGTCAATAGGACGTGATAATGACCAATGCCCACATTGGTAGACTTCGGGCATTGACCATAATATATATATATATATATATATATATATATATATATATATATATATATATATATATATATATATATATAAACACTCAGGTATATATGTTAGATTATGGATTATGGCTAAAATGTATCTGATGCAGGTCAATGTAGTATCAATAATAGCTCTAGATCTAGATCTAGATTCTAGTAACTATTTGCTATTTAGGCCTAATTATTTAACAAACAACTAGATCTAGATCTAAGATTGTTTAAGACAAGGGGCCCGAAAATCCTAGCTACGCCACTGTTTATCATGAGCAATCTTTAAATGTGCATACATTCAACCGCGCTATTTTCTTTTCACCACAGGCGAGTTGTCACATTTTGGAACGGATTTCCTCCTGAGCTTGCCCTATGTGCAAAAGGCCAATCACGAAGTTATGTTGTTCACGTCAAACCCTAATGAGATCACTGTGTTTATAACTTCTCCCAAGGCTAAACTTACAATTGTCGAAAAAAAGTCTTTGTCAAATCAACAGCCAATCGTTTATCAAATCGATAAAAAGTTTTTGTAAGTTGTTTTTTTTTTTTAAAGATGATCCTTAGGTTAAAGATATATATATATATTTTTATTTTAATGTCAACGTAGCACTTGGCTACGAGATTGTGATTATTTATTCCGTTGGACGTTCCAGTCTAAAACTTTGTTCATTGTTTTCAGGTCTGTATCTAGTGGAGCAACACAACCTTTCAATTTTCGCGGGGACAATGAATTTGGATTGTGCATATACATGGTGATTTCTGATCGAATAGTTGCTTCATTTCTCGCTAGGCCTATCAACACCTTTGCTAATGAGTACTTTGCACTCGTCCCGAAGTAAGTGTCGTTTGTTTTGGTTTTGATTGAACGTGGGTGATGCTTTGTACTGCATAAATGTAAAACGGTTTCTTATCACCTTAATCGTCCGTTGTGTTCTAACATCCCTAACATTACCTTTAAGCCCTGACATATAACCCCTACCTTAATACCCCGAATTCCCAAACCCAACTTTATGACTAACGCGTTTTGCCTTTAAACCCTACCCATACTGTTTCCCAAATGTCCACCATTTCGCAAATTCACTGATACCCGCGCCCGAGGATATGTTGACATCAGCACTACTAATTTCAAACTCTGACATACCCACCTTTAATCGTCATACCAATAACACGCTTTAAACTGTTAATAAGTATTAATCTCTAACAGTGTTTCACCATCGATTATTCTACTATCCGAACATGCACATATGATTTCACTTCGTTTCAAAGAAAAAGTTAAAACAATCAATGAAGTGTTTTCTGCCTATCTTGATAGGTGGGTATGATTTCCTAAACAATTCAAATTTTTTTGCTGTGAATTGAATAGATTTTGATTTATATAAGTCTTCAGAAATTATTCCAATTTGAATTTGTTTTTATCAGCAAACAAGCGTATGTGATACAGTATTGTGGTCGATCTCTTAATCATGAGAACCAAAAAGGATGTGAGTACATCTAATCAGGGGCGTAGCGAGGGGGGGGGGCTGGGGGTGCGGACCGCACCGGGTGACACCATTTAGGGGGGGTGACACCAAGGCTAAAAATAGCAAAATATATAGAGAAAAACTTGAGGGGGGGGGGTGGAAATCGAAAGTTTGAGCGGGGGGGGGGGGGGGGGGTGCAAATCAAAAACTTGAGGGGGAGGGGTGCAAATCGAAAACATGAAAATTTGTCCCCGGGAAGGGTCGCAACGCCTCTGGGGGGGGGGGGGGTTACACCATTAAGTGCCGCACCGGGTGACACCCGACCTCGCTACGCCACTGCATCTAATGCACCTCTCCAATATCTTAAAATCTTCTGCTCGGCTGTAATATGTTTTACGTGACAGAGATTTTCGCATGTGGTTAAAGAGTAACATACAAACAAAGAACATGACATTAAATATTTATGTGTTTATTGATTCGTGAACAGTTATTTCTTCTGCATTTGTTTGTTTTTGTATGTTCTGTGGTGATTTTCGGTTGCTTTTTGTTCAGCTTGAATTGGCACCAATGACAATGCAAAACTGAACCGTTTCTCATGTAAATAGCTATCACTTTGCAACTGGTAGCAGAGAAAACCTTTGGCATCATCGTAGGTATTTGTGTGGTCTTGGATGCTGGCGAATTCAATGAAAACGATGACCTAGGAACCAGTGCGATTAATGTTCTATCAGGTAATGCGCTCAAATGTACGCCATAAAATGCAGGCACGCACATGGACACGCGCACATACACTAACACTCACAAAAGTTATAATTATATAATTGTCTGTGAAAAAACAACTTACTACTTTCATTCACGTGGTATATGATTTACAAAAATTAGAATTAAAGTTGAAATTAGTATTTTTATTTGTATGTGAGTTTGTGTATTTTTGTGTATGGGTATGTGTGTGTGTTTGTGTTTGTATTTCTGTTTGAGCCTGTGCCTGAACCTGTACCTGTGCCTGTTCCTGCTAATGTTCATGTTAATGTATGCGTTCGTGTTCGTGGTCCCATATATATAATACACCTTTACTGTTGTCATTGTTGTTGTCGTTGCCGTTACTGATTCCGTCACCCTTGCCATAGACGTTACCGTTACTGCACCCTAATCAATGGGTAGCTATGAGGGGGTAGGTAATGTCCTACTTCCGTTTCTGGGTGGGGTTAATGTCCTGAGAGGTGCGGTAATTGACAGGAGGGGGTAATTGAACTGGAATAATTACCGCGGGGAGTATCGTCATGTAACGGACACCTATCTACCAGCCAGATAGATGGTGAACGCCCCCGGATTCTTTCTTGGGGTTATATGCAAATGACTTAAAGCCTAAATGAATGAACACTAACTCAACAACACACTAGGGCTCGATTTCGATGTCTAGGGAAAACTAGTGATACTATCGAAGTTAACAACTCATTCAGTCTGCATACAACCTTTAATAAGCGAACACAGTTGTGGCAGATCACAAGGTTAAACAAGATAAAATATTTAGTTTAGAAAATAACAAAACCCAACTTACAAAGCGTAAGAAAAAATACTATCACAGATTCTAACACTGTATAAAAATAGCCACAGGTCACACAACACTGCTATAGCATCAAGAATCACTTGGCAACAAGTAATATAATACTAGAATACTTAAACAACTTAAGAATGCATAGCACACTCAGGACTTAAACTCTCTCACGTTCAAATGGTCAGAATGGATTGCCGGACAAGATGGACGGCCTGGTCAAGATGGACTGCCTGGTCAGAACGGACTGCCTGGTCAGAATGGACTGCCTGCCCTAAGTCATACGACCACACAGGTCGAGGGTCATGGGATCTAGCGATCCAGGCCACAAGGGCCACCCTGAGAGTAATGGGATCTAGCGATCCAGGCCACTGCGTAACAGTGGTCGAGGGTCATGGGATCTAGCGATCCAGGTCACTGCGTAACAGTGCCACTATACTCGGCTCTGAACCGAGGAATCTAAGCCACTAGACCACTAAACACCATAGACTATACTCGGCTCCACACCGAGGAATCGAACCTCGGCCACCGCCGTGGCGCGCCGAGATCCTAACCACTGTGCTATGGGGTGGTCATCTGATCTGAATCAATCAATCAGATCTTGATGGAAAATTTCTTAGTCTTAGACACTCTTAGTAAGACAGTGGAAAAAACCCGGTTGTTGCACCATCAATCCATATATGGTATTATAACAATGTCAAAATAAAACATTCCTAGACCTAAGTAGGTCACAGTCAAAATTCCTTTTTAAGCACCTCCTACCCTAGTAATGTTACGAAACTTTCGTTTAGGCAACAACATTTTAAAATATTGTTTGGCTTTGCATACCTCTCCCCCTCCCACAATCATACCAAGATCCAAATCTATACAGCACTATATTGATTTTGAAAACTAGAAGTAATCACGTCGTTAAATTAAAGAGTGCAAGACTGATGTTACATTTTTAAACTGTATCTATTTTGGAGTTTTTAAAAAAAAATGTAGTTTTTATTAATATTCTAGATAGAAGGATTGTAACTGTTTGGACTTCCCTTTCTTGAGTTTTCTCATTAATGCGATTTGCAAAATAACCCCATGCATTACCTATTGAATAACAAACACTGAAATGCCCTATTCGGATAGAAATACCGTTGTGCATCGGAGATTTAGCACCAAATTTAATAATATACTTTATTGTTTGTTTAGTGACGTAGACCGACTCGCTTTGTTTACATCAGCTATCAATAAAAAAACTATGAATTAGTCATTATTAATTAATGTTCACACCTATTCAAAAACATTGTACATTTCAAAGGATTTTTTTTTTTCTTTTATCTAAATGTTTACATCGTGTAACGTGTGCAGTCTAAGAACGGGGAAAATTCATAGAATAAATTCCTAGCGCAGATGCGTCCCTTTAATAGTTAACATTAAGCGGTAAAACGGTTTAAAATTGTAACCCTTTAACATTACTATTCTGAGATTCTGGTTATTTGTCAGATTTCTAGGCACCAGTTCTATCTCCTTTCCGTATATCAAGTTCTTGTCGCTTCTGCAAGTGGTCGATGTATTTCAAGCACGCAAAAAATGTATATTTTATTGTCGGCCGTTGCAAGTTTAGGTCACGTTTTGGTCACTTTTGAACGCAATTATTGAGATGACTCTAATTTTCCCGTTAGAATAATATTGAACAGCAAATTGTGTCAAGAGTAGCTTTTCTGATTCTTGCAATCATATACAGGCGTGAAAAACAAACAAACAACCCCCACTTTTCTTTAATAGATATAAATATAAGTCGCTCGGTAGTGTGTCATTCTGTCATCGGTATAGCTACTTTGTCAGTTTTTAAAGCTGAAATAGTGTGTTGCTTTTCCTAAAAAAAATTATCATAATTTGATTGTTGTACATCGATCAACTTTTATCGCTCTAGAACAATTTAATAATACAATATTTAGTGGACGGTGAGTTAAGTAGAAAAATTTAATTGATGATTAAAAATCATGTCTACATACCGATTTGCCATCCCCCATTGTTTTATATAAGAATATTCGAGAAAGTTTAGGGAAGATCACTCACGGTTTATTATTGTATAGTTTCATAATAACTTGTTATTAAAACTTATTTCATACATTATTCCGGGGGAGGGGGGGGTTCAACGCGCCATCATTTATAAGGAGGCGTGGTGGCGCATATTTAGTAGCTAATAAACGTTACAGAATGGGGTAGGGGTTGGTTAAAATTCGAGTATGGCATTACCAAACGTTAAGTCAATTATATCCGCCCATGGCCCTAACGTCATTACCTACATATTAATTGACCTTGGCAATGTCCCAGCTCCCGGAACATTACCCCGACCCTAGTACTGCTTAGGGTCGTTACATATTGAGAATTACCTTAGGTTAGTGTTAAAATAACGTTAAGTTAAGTTTAACGGCATTATTTTGTGACGTGCTTTGTTAAGTACAATTCTGATACAACCCTCGCAACTGTACACATTGTAATAAGATCATACTGTTTGTAATAGGACTGGTAAGTAGGTAACGGTGACGTTTATGGTACTGGGTCGCGGGTAATGAGGAGCAGATACTTGGTAGCGTGTACTAGGTATCGGGTAGCAGGTACTGCGTAGAGGGTAATGAGTAGCAGATACTGGGTAGCGGGTACTTGGTAGCGGGTAGCGAGTACTGGGTAGCGAGTACTGGGTAGCGGGTAATGAGTAGCATGTACTGGGTAGCGGGTAATGGGTAGCGGGTACTGGGTAGCGGGTAATGGGTAGCGGGTACTGGGTAGCGGGTACTGGGTAGCGGGTACTTGGTAGCGAATACTAAGTAGCGGGTACTGGGGAGCGGGTACTGGGTAGCGGGTACTGGGTAGCGGGTACTGGGTAGCGGGTACTGGGTAGCGGGTAACGGGTACTGGGTAGCGGCTACTTGGTAGCGAATACTAAGTAGCGGGTACTGGGTAGCGGGTACTGGGTAGCGGGTACTGGGTAGCGGGTACTGGGTAGCGGGTACTGGGTAGCGGGTACTGGGTAGCGAATACTAAGTAGCGGGTACTTGGTAGCGGGTAGTGGGTAGCGGGTAACGGGTACTGGGTAGCGGGTACTGGGTAGCGGGTACTTGGTAGCGGATACTTGATAGCGAATACTAAGTAGCGGGTACTGGGTAGCGGGTACTGGGTAGCGGGTAGTGGGTAGCGGGTACTGGGTAGCGGGTAGTGGGTAGCGGGTAACGGGTACTGGGTAGCGGGTACTTGGTAGCGAATACTAAGTAGCGGGTACTTGGTAGCGGGTAGTGGGTAGCGGGTAACGGGTACTGGGTAGCGGGTACTGGGTAGCGGGTACTTGGTAGCGGATACTTGATAGCGAATACTAAGTAGCGGGTACTGGGTAGCGGGTACTGGGTAGCGGGTAGTGGGTAGCGGGTACTGGGTAGCGGGTAGTGGGTAGCGGGTAACGGGTACTGGGTAGCGGGTACTTGGTAGCGAATACTAAGTAGCGGATACTGGGTAGCGGGTACTGGGTAGCGGGTACTGGGTAGCGGGTACTGGGTAACGGGTACTTGGTAACGGGTACTTGGTAGCGAATACTAAGTAGCGGATACTGGGCAGCGGGTACTTGGTAGCGAATACTAAGTAGCGGATACTGGGTAGCGGATACTGGGTAGCGGGTACTGGGTAGCGGGTACTGGGTAGCGGGTAATGAGTAGCATGTACTGGGTAGCGGGTACTGGGTAGCGGATACTGGGTAGCGGGTACTGGGTAGCGGGTACTGGGTAGCGGGTACTGGGTAGCGGATACGTGATAGCGAATACTAAGTAGCGGGTACTGGGTAGCAGGTACTGGGTAGCGGGTACTGGGTAACGGGTACTTGGTAACGGGTACTTGGTAGCGAATACTAAGTAGCGGATACTGGGTAGCGGGTACTTGGTAGCGAATACTAAGTAGCGGATACTGGGTAGCGGATACTGGGTAGCGGGTACTGGGTAGCGGGTACTGGGTACTGGGTAGTGGGTAGCGGGTACTGGGTAGCGGGTACTGGGTAGCGGGTACTGGGTAGCGGGTACTGGGTAGCGGGTACTGGGTAGCGGGTACTGGGTAGCGGGTACTGGGTAGCGGGTACTTGGTAGCGAATACTAAGTAGCGGGTACTGGGTAGCGGGTACTGGGTACTGGGTAGTGGGTACTGGTAGCGGGTACTGGTAGCGGGTACCTATTACTCTCTAAAGCAAAGACTAGCTGAAAAAGCTAGTATATATATATATATATATATATATAAATGTTTCAGAAATGCCCATCGCTACAACATCTTGCTCCAAGGAATATGTTCTGCCTCAGCTTAATACCAAGAGCTGCCAATATACTCTGAAATTTATTTCTCTTTTTGACGATACTCTAATAAGAATATTTTCAGGCGCCTTTATTTATGAGCTTTTACCCATTACAGGCCAACAAGAGGTGGGTTTCTATAAGTGGAATATAATGTAAAGCATTTTTAAGTTTTAAAAAAAAATTTGAGAAAAATATTATTATCTGTGTAAGATCTTTAAAAGTTGCTTTTTTCTTGCACAGACATTCAACCTTATCAGCGACTCACTTGTGCAAGTGAAAGCATCGAATAACGTGTACATGTTCCTCCATTTCAATTACCCCTGTCTGGATGAAGATAGTAATCTGAATGTGCATCACCTACAGTTAATCCCGAATGATTTGTTTTTAAACAAGTACATATGGAGGTGTGTTAATTTCTTTCAATGTTTAAATATCTATATAAGAATATGCAGTGGTATACACAGGCTGAGCTAAGTGGGACAGAAACATTCCAGCACCGTTAAACAGGTGCATTGAGAAAATAGAGGATACCAATTTATGTCTCAGTGGACAAGTATAAAATGTCTAAATTTTGAATGTTATATATGTTAGGGTCAAGGCCCAAAGTGCGGCTAAAGCACGAATTAGTTGAATGTGCACATTGGCCGGCTTCCTTGGCCAAAGTTCGAAGCGCTTAGTATTGTCAGCGTATTTCGTAAATTGGCTAGTCAATACGCGCACTGAATAATTTTAAATTCTCAGCGATTTTAGTACATTAGCCGGCTAATGCGCACACTGGCCGGGATGCCCTAGCCTATGTCCATTGTAGGCTACAATGTGATGAAGTTTTGATAATCCTCGCTGCTATATCATTTTCAGTAATGTATTTCTCGGCTCATATACGTATAGCATTCTATATGCATTCTTGATACATTCTATATACATTATATATACATTGTTTATGCAATGCGATATGAACCAATCGGGCCGTCAAATGAAGAGGCATAATGTCGAATAAAAATAATATCACCTCGATGCGGTACATTGTCTAAGCTTGCAGCTTTGCATGTATATTATTTATTTGAGTGCCATCCATATTCCTTCTTTGTCTATCAGTTCCATAGTTATGTCAAGAGTATTTCCTATAGTACTTCTTTAAAATGTTCTTTCCACCTTTCCTGGGGGCCAAGAGGCGAGCCTGTCCGCACCTTTGCATGCTTACAGATTAATAATTGAGGCATCCATTGAAAATGTTATGACATATCCAATTAATTATCTATGTTTCTGAATTAAACATACAATGTTTTAAAAGACATTAAGATTTAATTTTCGTTTGCAGTACGCCCAAAGTGCAAAGTTGGTACGGACAATACCATTTCATTTCTATTGTCGCTCCGGACGGTCCATTTGAGATATTACTTGACCATGTCAAAATTAGGTATTTACGATATTATTTAGATAATGACCGTACACTAATTTTAATAATTTCGTAAAGCAACTTTCTAAATAAGTAGTGAGTTCCCATAAATACGGCAGGGGTTTAGGATGTGGTTATGAAGAAATCGGTGTTGGAAAGGGTCATTATTATTGTTGGAGTGTGTAATGGGGTGGGGTGGGGGATGTTTATTGTAGCAGTGGTCCTGACAAATTGAAGTGGATGGGGTCATGTATGTAGCTATGTGGGAAGGGGCAGGGAGGTGGTCATTTATGAAGACTGGTTGCAACCGATGCAATGATTCGAGTTTAAAATCCTTTTTGATCGCTTTTTACAACTTATAACTGGATAGGGGCCTACCTTTTCATTGTTTTTCCTTAGTTTGAATTTTAAAGAAGAAAAGGGAGTGGCCTGGACAACTTCTTTGTATGAAATTATGCCAGGACAACACGAAGCGTGTGCTATTCACGGACAACTCTTCGCAATTTATGCTTTGGGATGGGATGATGAAACTTATTTCGCACATGACGTTGGTTATGCAATAACAGATTCAAAAGGTAAAGTAAACACGTATTCTATTTAAATGCTTTTGCCTGTGGCGTAGTCAGAGGGATGGGGGGGGGGGGGTATAACCACTGTAACTTATTTAAATACCTTTCTGAATCAGTATATATGTATAATTGTTTATGTATGTTTAGAACAACCATCTAAAAACTGACGATATGTTCTCTCTGAGTTGGTTTTTTTTAACTACAGCAGTCATTGTTCTATAGTAACTAAGATAAACTATTGCATAGACCAAAACAATACTAGAGCTGTACAGTTGATATAGACTTACCTTCAAACCTTTCCATAACTTATTGCCCCTATTTAAATAGTCAAATAATTGTAATTGTTTTGTACTAGCCACATTAAAAGGCGATTTCGTCTCTTAATTATTATTAAATTAAACTATATTAAAGAATGACACAACTGTAAAAATTAATGTGTTCAAAATAATTAATATAAATGCAGAAAACACAAGAAAAAAAAACAAACATAGGAAACTATAACACATCAAACCTCCGTGTTTAAAATACTTTTGACCGGCTACTTTTTTTCACAAATTTAGGCGGGTATACGAGAGATTTTGAAAATAAAAATATATTTTAAAAGAAAAGGTATAAATGAGATATAAACATTTTAAAACATATTTATAACTCGCCCGAAATGAGATATAGCACATTTATATTTGATCTGTCTCATGATATACTTTGCGATGAAATAGGTTAGACTACTAAATTAGGAAATGTTTTAAAAAATTAATTGAATATTTAGTAACACATTTATATATATATATATATATACATATATATATATACATATATATATATATATATATATATATATATATATATATATATATATATATATATATATATATATATATTATATATATATATATATATATATATATATATATATATATATATATATATATATATATATATATATGTATATATATATATATATATATATATATATATATATATATATATATATATATATACATATATATATATATATATATATATATATATATATATATATATATATATATATAAAGGAAGGGGGCGAATAATGTTTGTTTGGGATGGCCTTTTTTTCTAGTTCCGCCTCTGACCAAAGACAAAGCCATTTTTTACTTAGCTTAGGCCCAAACGGTTTGGAGGGCCAGAGATTGAAAAGTGTAGGGTTAGATGAGACAGAGTATTTCAATGTTCACTCAATCGTCCCTTTACCCCTGGGATCTTTGGGCCATCACATTTGTTATTCTCATCATTTTTCCGTCAGTCCAGTCTACTCATTGTTGATGTCCTCTTCATAATGTCGTCTTTGCTTTTCCCCTCATTGCACCTTGCACCGATAGTATTGTTTTTGATAGGCTCTTGACTTGTGTGGCATGCCCTTATAATCTCAGTTGTTTTGTTTTGGCTATGCTAAATATGTTCTCAAATGGATATAACCATAGATTTTTCACGAGAACATCTTCATATACATACACATGTGTATATATATATATATATATATATATACAAATACATATTTAATGATGGAAAACATTTGAAACCCAGCCTCCACGGTTTTTGCCATATAATTAGTTTTTATTGTATATATCATCTCTTTTATTTCCATTTTTGCAAAAATATTTTATAATTAATAGAAGTTGGAGGCAAAGAAGATAGTAACGCTTTCTGGACGGTGATGTTCTGCATAGTAGTTTCCACATTGCTTTTATGTAAGTGTTTTGTTTTATTTCAATGAATGGTAATTGGAATGATTGAGATAGTTTGACTATTACAGTGTCTATGTGTTGTGGGACTATTATAATGACTTGGGTTTATAAGTTTTCTACAGTCTTTTCGGATTGTGGAGAAATAAAGGTTGTGAGGCTTATCCGGTGATTGGGGATTGCGGGATTACTGCAGTGATTTGGTTTTTGGAACTACGAGTGCGATTGATGATTGATGGGCTACTGCATTTACTTGGGATTGTGAGACTACTACGGTGATTTGCTCTAGTTCTACTTCAAAACCTGATGATTATGAAGCGACTACAGTGGCTTTTTGAGTTTCTTTCTTCCAGGCATCTCTTCGGGGGGGGGGGGGGGGGGGGAGAGGGGGAGGGCGAAGAAAGTCTACCACCCCCTCCGAACGAAATAGAATTTTTATATTTATATATAGAAAATATATACTTTTAACCGTGTCCGCCCCCCCCCCCCCCACGAAAATTTCAAGTGCCCTCCCCACCCCCACCCCCGGAGAAAAATAAGTCTGCATAAGTCTGGAAGAAACACTGTATTTGAATTGTGTGTCTTCTACTGTCGGTTGTTATGGTGAATCTTCTGCTATGGGTGGATATTGTGGGGCTACTGTAATGACTGTAAATTATCGTTATGATATTCCTTTCCAATTTTGTTTAAAGTTAGGCTTTTATGCAATAAAAACAACTTTTAAATTTTAATTCGCAGGTGTGATTGGTTATAAAGGATATGATTCGTACCGAAGAGAGAAAAAGACAAGCTCAAATAATATATCCCAACCTTCAAAAAGCCACCATCCACTTAATATTTGCGACTCCAAACAGCCAACAGAAAGTGAAAGCGTTTTGTCATCCACTGAAAGCAGCGGCCAACGAACACCAGGCAGTTCCAGTAGTAGCCTTAAACAATATGCTACTTCATGTCCGAGCGTTTGTCGCTGCTGGGGCATGAGCAACTTACACAGCACAGCGCAGAGACCTATAGATTTAAGTGATAACGAAGATGGTTCAAATGATTCTCTTGATGAATCATCGCTTAATACAAGAAGGAGGCACAAAAATAAAATGCTTTTGCTTTCAAAAAGTGCGTTTACACCTGCACATACACAGTCATATATAAAAACATATTGGTGATAAAATTACTGAACAAAATTCTAAATAGGCTATAGTAGTCACTATTGATACATTCATGTTTTATCTCCTGATACTATTCAAAACTCAGTGTTTTTTTTATTTCCATTCATATAAATAAATATATATATATATATATATATATATATATATATATATATATATATATATATACTATTCATCTTCCAAATGGATGTAAGTGTTAAGCTGTTGACTCTATTACTATTTTTTCTTCTTTTCATTGATTTCTGTCAATGTAGTGAAGTAATAGCTGTTTTTATGGACATGGTATTGATTCTTATACTGGATCTTTAAACACAAACCATAAGCCTGTGTTCTTTGATGTCTGCTGTTTTTTTTTTAGTACCTGAAGCAAACTAAGTGTTCCATTGGTAAATATCTACTGTTTAAAGCTAGATGGGAGTACTTTAATTTAAAATATTAGTTATATTAAAAGAGCAGAATGTATGTTGGCACAAGGTTTAAAAATAGATTATTTTGTTGACAAAACCAGTACTCATTGATCCATCCTCTTTTAATGATAGACAGCTACAAAAAAAAAACTGGGTCTAGATCATTCCTGAAGTTGACCTTTTAAGCACACATCTCACACAACACACACATATAACACAACAAATACACATCCCACAACAAATACACATCTCACACAACAAACACACATTAGTGTGTTCCGCTGTTGTGTTTCGAAGTGTAGTTGGTGGTATTCTTTATCTATCTCTTGTGTTATGTATTCGATGTCATCTTTATTTACCACAAGTTTTGGTCATTAAGCTATAAGAAACCTATCATCTGGTATAATTGTCTAATTATGGGAAGAAAAAACTTATATAAAATATATGTTTTTCCTCTTAAATACATTTCTATTGTAAATTCAAGAGTATTTTAAATATAATTATTTCTAGAATTTTGTTCTGATCAATTTGATGGCTATCAATTAGCTCTATTATAATCATTGGTCATTTTTAACTGTTGCACTAAAGCATCTTTTGTTTAGGCAGTTTTTCAACCAACTGATGTTAGGCTGGTCACTAACCTAATGATGTATGTTAGGGTGGTCATTCATCCATGTTTGAGATTAGGTGAATTAAGTGTTGATGAATCAATCTGTTGTCCTATGTGAGGCGTGGACGTAACTTAGTTTAATAGCAATATGTTTTTAACGTAAAGATGCGTCATCATACAGGTGCAACTATTCTAGCATCTTATCCAATTATCTGATTTCTCTGTATGCCACTGGTTTGGTGGTTTTATCTCAAGCAAACATTTTGTGTTATTTTTTATTCCTTCAATTCTCATTTAAAATGCATTTTCTAAAATGTAACGTCAAATAATTTTTTACCAAGAATAATGCAGTAAGCTAAAACTCAGAATGTCAATTTAAATTACTTTTCAGAAATGGCTGTTTTTTTTTATTGTTTATCTGCTAAAAAAATCATGTCTTGTCTTTCCATGCAATACAGTATGGTACAGCCTGAATCAGTCTCAGTGTCAGAAACGTATTGTGTAATATCTACTGTGGATAACTCAATGCGTATAGTCTATATTAGAGGCTCTCTAGTCGAGCTCGATGACTCAGGCTGATACTGCAGTCTAGGCTCATGACTTTGAATGAGACTGAAAAAATCATGACTGACTGAGGCAAAAAAAAACATGACTTTGCCATCTTATGTAGAGTTACAGCTTTGTCTAAATTATTTTTTTTTATAAAATAAAGAAGTTTTACACAGTCTGTACAAATATATCAAACGTCATTGTGCAGTTAAAATTTAATTTCCCTTACCTGCGTTTAACACCGTTTTAGGGGGGGGGGGGGATTAGTTTTAATTTTTGTGTGCGCATATTATTGAGCTATTAACTGGCTATTAATTGACCTGTGTTTTTGTGCTAGTGGTGTTGTTATTACTTTGTTGAGATGTGGGTGGTGTATAGTTTTCTGGTGGTGTTGTGCCTGATGTTATGTCATTCAAAAAACTTTATCTGGTTTAGAAAACACTTAAAACATCCAGACAGGATAAACAAAAAAAAATTGTTTAAAAATAAGGGAAAAATATATGTAAAAATATGCATAAATCCATTTAAACAGCAGGAAAAAATAAATTAATTAATAATCAAAACATGGTTAATGAGTTGTTGTTTTTTTAATTTAGTATTTGTGTTCATGTATTGAAGTAAAGTTATCAATTTTAGTATAATGAGGACCATTTGTGTATAGGCCTATAACTTAGTAATTTTAGTATGATGGTGATCAGTACCTGACCTAAGGTTAGTTGTTAAGTAATTTGATGGAGTCAATTAGGCCTAAACAATAGCATTTGTTTGATGAGTCACCACCTATAAATCAACTCCAGGACAGCACGACTTGTACTTTCAGTCGATACCGAGGAACTTGGCAGCGGTAGTGAGTACTGGGGTATCGATACTGTTTAACATATCGATACTTGAAGGTATAACATCCGGTGTATGATATCGACATTTAATATAATTATGTTAATGACCCCTCCAATCTGACCTTTGTGCTACTGAAATCAAAGACACGATTCTCGCTGTTTTGTGGGAGGAATGGGGGGGGGCAGTAGCGTAGCGAGGGGGGGGGGGGGGGCGGGGGGGACATATGTCCCCGGGCGCCGACCTTAGGGGCGCCAAAATGGGTTGGAAAAATAAATTGAAAGGTTGAGGGTGTGCAAATCGAAAGTTTGAGGGGGGTGGGTGCAAATGGAAATCTCGAGGGGGGGGGGGGGTGCAAATCGAAAGTTTGAGGGGGGCGGGTGCAAATCGAAAAGTTTGTCCCCGGGCGCCGGGAAGGGTCGCTACGCCTCTGTGGGGGGGGGGGGTTATCTCGTCGCAAAGTCTGATAGTTTTGCGTACCTATGATGGTAGAACTTGGTGATCTAAATATCTAACACGTGCACACACTTAATTTTAATTGCTGTCATCACTTCCTACCCAGACATTGTATATATAATGCCGACGCTACCTGAAATAACAGAAATCGGACCTCCAATCGTTTTTTTTTTTTTATAAAATTGATGGCTTTTAGCAGTAGCCAAATTGTGATAAATGGTTGACCCATCTTTTTAAAAACAAGCAGCCATTAAAAGTTAATTATCACTATCTCTATCACTATAAAGATCGCGTTACGCGGCGGTAACAAAAAATATTTATAAAATTGTACTGTGAATTAAATCTCACTCGCAAGTTTTGGACAACCAGCTTTAAGGTTAATCCTATTCATCAATGGAAAAATCACTGGCCTTCTTTAAATTGTGTTAAAAGGACAAGCCATTTGATTGAACAAAGCCCACAAAATTTGAGTTGTTCTTCGTGAAAAAACTTCCAAACGCCCCCGCACGTCATCAGCTGTCGTCGCTTTCTTCTGAAAAACTGTTTACAGAATGCAATGGTCCCTAAAATATTATACATTTTATTTCTGGCACACAATTCGGTTCATCAACTAATTTCAGGAAATAAAACACTGAATCTTATTCTTAACAAAACAGACTAGAAAAACGTGTTTTACTTCACCATGTGGTTGTATGAGTGATCGTCTAGTACAGGGGTCGGCAACCTGCGGCTCGCGAGCCGCATGCGGCTCTTTTGATGTCAGGATGCGGCTCGCCAGTTCTATAATAATTATATTATTTTATTTTCATAACTCATAAAAATATTATACTTTAAACTTTAAACAACTACTTTAAACAAGATAAAAACGCTAAGAACTGGTGGAGTAGAGTGTATACAGACAGCTGACAGCTGCTTAGGCACTAGGCAAAGCCGAAACAACCGTGCTGTGGTCAGCCCCGTGGCAGTTATTCCATGCTTTCCCCTACCGAAGTGCACATTTTAAAATAAACCGGGAGTTTATAAAATGTTAAAGTTTAACTTAACCAAATCATTAGACATTTGAACATTAAACGTTTGAATTAAAATTTAGCCTCTCTGATTATAAACATGCAAAATCAGATTCTTTTTTACTTTCTCGTACACAGAGCATAGAGAAAGTACGGTAATCGTGCACAAAAATCCCATGAAATTTTGACAGTCTTCACCGTTTTACACCTCAGTCCTTCATCACATCCGGAGTATTGAGGACTTATTTTAATCGGGCAAATATTATAAATCCAGATTAATCAAAATTTTGGCGTTTTATGCTTAATCCAGTCAGAAAAACTGGGTTTTGCAATTATGTTCGTATGTCTGTGTGGGTGTGTGTATGTGTGTATGTGAACATGATAACTTGAGTACCGTTACAGCTAGGTTCATGAAATTTCATATATAAGTATTTTATTAAATTTGTAGTTGTGCATCAACTTTTCAACGATTTTCGATAAATGGAAGTGGAACGCATTCTACTTTCAATTCTTCAAAAGCCTACAACTTTACTATTTCAGAGAGATAAATGACCGGAAGTAGTAATTTACGCTATTACTGATTTCTCAAAAAACGCATGTGAATTTATAAAGTACTAATAATATTCCGCAATAGTATGCACATTTTGTTTGTCGTTTACTTGGTGCGCAATTATTTTACTCTACGAGATTCTATTCTATTTTTAAAAGTTGAATTAATAAAAAATGGTCTTAAAATATTGTATATATCTCGAGTTGCCATCTCCGTAGTATTGCATAAGAATATTCGAGAAACTTTTGGGGAGATCACTCCCTATTTATTATATTATTCTCTCTATTAATACTAATAGTTTCGCTGTCTGTCTATCTATCTATCTGACAAGAACGCTCTAGAGAAAAGACAAGCAAATTAAAAGCCTTCATAGTGAAACGCAAAAACGAAGTATGACGTCGCCACATTTAGCACAGAGTAGAATATAATCTCAAGCCGGAGAAAAGAAATTTCTTCATCGATACTCTATAATAAAATTACCGCCTAATTAATGTGTCTATTCTAAAAAGTGGTTTTCTTGCAATTTCTTTAATGCAATTATTTGGGTAGTGGCTAAGCGCGACACCAGTGTTTCTTTCAGACTTTTTCCTCCCCGGAGAGGGGTGGGGGGTACTTGAAATTTTCGGGGGCGGGGGTAGAATTTTCGGGGAGGGGGCGGACACTGGAAAAAGTATATAATTATATTTCGTTGAATGGGGCGGTAGACATGTTTTTTTTTTGGGGGGGGGGGGGGGGTGGGGGGGGGGGGTGTGGGGGGGGGGGTGGTTTTAGTTTAGAGAAAAGAGACAGCACTATCAGCCTAGCGCCCGTTGTATCCTTCCTCAACGGGCCATTTTTCTCGTCTATATAATAGTTTCGTTGTCTGTGTATCTATGTATCTATCTATCTATCTATCTGTCTGACAAGAACGCTCTAAAGAAAACACAAGGAATTTAAAAACTCTCACAGTGAAACGAAAACGAAGTATCACGTCATGTAGTAGAAAACAATATCAAGCCGGAGAGTGCACACAGTAATATGACGTCATTGATTCTCGAGTAAACATTGAATAAAAAAAGGAAATTTTGTCTAATCTAAATGGTTTGCGTGAAGAGTTTCTTGCATACAATTCTTCGGGTAGGGGGCGTAAGAACGTCTGAGCCCCCCCCCCCCCCCTCCCCAACTCAAAAGAAATTTCTTCATCGATACTCTATAATAAAATTACCGCCTAATTAATGTGTCTAATCTAAAAAGTGGTTTTCTTGCAATTTCTTTAATGCAATTCTTCGGGTAGTGGCTAAGCGCGACACCAGTGTTTCTTTCAGACTTTTTCCTCCCCGGAGAGGGGTGGGGTACTTGACATTTTCGGGGGCGGGGGTAGAATTTTCGGGGAGGGGGCGGACACTGGAAAAAGTATATAATTATATTTCGTTGAATGGGACTGTAGACATGGTTTTTTTAGGGGGGGGGGGGGTGGGGGGTGGGGGTGGGGGTGTGGTGTGTGTGGGGGTGGGGGGTGGGATGGTTTTAATTTAGATTTTTTCCTCCCCGGAGAGGGGTGGTGGTACTTGAAATTTTCGGTGGCGGGGTTAGAATTTTCGGGGAGGGGGCAGACACTGGAAAAAGTATATAATTATATTTCGTTGAATGGGACGGTAGACATGTTTTTGGGGGGTGGGGGGTGGGGGTGGGGGTTGTGGGTAGTGGGGGGGGTGGGGGTGGTGTGTGTGGGGGTGGGTGGGGGAGGGTGGGGGTGTGTGTGTGTGTTGGTGGTTGAGGGAGGGTGGGGGGGGTGGTGTGTGTGTGGGGGGGTGGGGGGGTTTTAGTTTAGAGAAAAGAGACAGCACTTACAACCTAGCGCCCGTTGTAACCTTCCTCAACGGGCCATTTTTCTCGTTGACAATATTAGTAAATCCGAATGCCTTGAATTTGCCCAATTGGGGATGTGAGGTAGTTTTTTTTTATTTTAACTTCGAGAAACTTCGATCACATGATGCAAGACACGCATAGTGTAAGAAATAGCTGAAGACCGAGTAAGATTCGCTAAAGTCCCATTCGAAAAAGCATTTTAGGAGGACAAACGCGGACAAGTTATTTGCTTTTTTTTTTACTTATATTTGCTGCTTTCATGTATCTACTTAGTCGTGGCACTTCGTTCAATAGTTGGCAAATCTCTAGGCTCACGTTTCTGAAGATAGCTAATCAAGATCATAACTGAAATCAAAACATTATTCACAAATAAACCGGGAGTGATCTCCCCTAAACTTTCTCGAATATTCTTATATAAAATAACAGGGGATGGAAACTCGGGCTATAGACATGATTTTTAATCCATTTTAAATACTTAAAGTTTTAAAAATAGAATAAAATCTCGTAGACAAATTAATTGCACACCAAGTGAACGCAAATAAAAAAAGCGCATAATAGTGCGCAATATTATTAGTACTTTTAAAATTTACATTAGTTTTTTGAGAAATCGGAAGTAGCGTAAATTACTACTTCCTGTCAACGGAAATTACTCAAAATTTAACAGAAGGTAGAGAATTAGATCTTTTACTTACATGTGAAATTTCATTTATCTATCTGAAATAGTACTCAAGTTATAGGCTTTTAAAAAATTCAAAGTAGGAAAAGTGCCACTTCCGGTTATCGGAAATCGCTCAAAAGTTGATACGGATCTACGATTTTGATAAAATACTTATATATGAAATTTCATCAACCTAGCTGTAACGGTACTCAAGTTATCGTGTTTACACACGGACAGACACACACACGGACAGACACACACACACACAGACATACGGACAAGATTGCAAAATTATGTTTTTCCGTATCAGTGAGGTGTAAAACGTCGAGATTTGTAAAAATCTCGATTTTTTTTTTGCACGATTACAATACTTTCTCTATACTACGTATATACGAGAAAGTAAAAAATGTTGCAAATACGTTTTAAAAACAGCAACACCCAATACAACTTTGACGTTGTTTAAAGTGTATTTAAAGAGACCATTTGAGGCATGTGGCCTGAGCGTCGACAAAAGCGTGGACCCAACTATCAACATTCACTAATCTTCAAGCTGCAATAAGAATCAGAGTTAACTTTGTGTGTGACGAAACACTCTACCATATCTACACTCTAATCGCTAAAACTACAAGAAGCCAACCGTACCAGTTGCCAATAACATAAAATTCCCTCTGCCATATTGTTAGGACTTCGTGCTGTTTAATTGGTAACTTATTCAAGTGTCGATTCGTACTCAATTCACTTAGCAACAATGTGTACGCAGCGGCTAGTTGGAATCTTACTCGCCCATCAGTGAAGTCAATTAAGGTCGACTCATTTCCAATAAATTAAAATTATTGTTTTTATGTCGAAGGGATTCCACGTTATTAAAAAAAAATAGCTGTTTATCTGACAATACTAATGCAATATTTACAATACAATTTAGACCCGGTAATTTTATAGAATGCAATAAAGGATTACATTTTTACTTTCTCGTATATACGAAGTATAGAGAATGTCTTGTAATCGTGCAAAAAAAAAAATCGAGATTTTTGCAAATCTCGACGTTTTGCATCTCACTGATACGGAAAAACATAATTTTGCAATCTTGTCCGTATGTCTGTGTGTCTGTGTGTGTGTGTGTGTCTGTGTGTGTGTGTGTCCGTGTGTAAACACGATAACTTGAGTACCGTTACAGCTAGGTTGATGAAATTTCATATATAAGTATTTTATCAAAATCGTAGATCCGTATCAACTTTTGAGCGATTTCCGACAACCGGAAGTGGTACTTTTTCTACTTTGAATTTTTCAAAAGCCTATAACTTGAGTACTATTTCAGATAGATAAATGAAATTTCATACGTAAGTAAAAGATCTAATTCTCTACCTTCTATTAAATTTTGAGTCATTTCCGTTGACTGGAAGTAGTACTTTACGCTACTTCCGATTTCTCAAAAAACTAATGTGAATTTTAAAAGTAATAATAATATTGCGCACTATTATGCGCTTTTTTATTTCGCGTTCACTTGGTGTGCAATTAATTTGTCTACGAGATTTTATTCTATTTTTAAAACTTTAAGTATTTAAAATGGATTAAAAATCATGTCTATAGCCCGAGTTCCCATCCCCTGTTATTTTATATAAGAATATTCGAGAAAGTTTAGGGGAGATCACTCCCGGTTTATTTAGCGCAATTTCCATTCTGGAGAATTGCGTTTATTAACTCGTCTTTTCTGGGAATGGATGTGTGTCCGCAGCTTTAAGTCGTATCTCCTCCTCAACGAAGCAATATCAAGGACTAGTTCCAAAAGCAATTATGTTAAGCAAGTTACGAAGATGAACATAGGCCATAAAAATTCAGGGTTTCTTTCATGGATTTCCCGGAAAAGCAAAAAAAACCTCGACAAAATTCAATTTTTGGCCCATATCTCGGCAACCAGATCACTTAGCGACTTGAAACATGTACCAATCGATTCCTGCCATAATTTAGAATAATATTGCCGAAGAAAGTTTTCAAAAATATCCTTTCGTTCGGTCACAAAAAATTTTTTGAATTAATTAAAATTTGGACCGAATTAGTAGGCGTTTTATCCAACCACACCACACGCGTCATCACGTTCAATAGCTGCGCCATCACTGCAACATCACGTTCGGTAGCTAGGCGCGCAATGGTTTTTAGTCATGTTACTCTATTGAAAATAAAACATGTAAAATACTGAAAAAAATTTAATAAAAAACGTTTTAATAACTAACCAATGGTTTTACTAACCCTGCTCTTGATTTACGCTACGACAGAGCTATTTTTAGATAACATAAGGAAATTGCGCTAAAAATGTCACTAGACTTTTTTAATTACTTGTTTCGTATGTAAGAAAATAAATTTCTAAAAACATCAAGGAGGTAATCACAAATGTAAGGCTTATTGTGGTCAACGATAGAGTGTGATTATATTAGCTTACGGTTGCCTGGAAATAGGCAATTTATTTCCTCAGTTATGATAAAAAATGTCTACGGTTAAAACAAAACGCCTACAAAACTCGTAGAATCGTAGAAACTACAAAAGATGCTTATTTTGTTAATGGGTTAAAATTTTAAATGTTTCCTCTGATGATCTATTATTTTGAACTAGCCATAACCACTAACAGGGGAATTTTGCGTTAAAAATTAATTTTTACTGCCCTCAGCACTATATCTATAACCAAAATAGACCCATCATAGTTCTAAAGTTCTAATCAGTTTCGAAACAGAACCCTGTTTGATAGTCGCCGCAATGTTTATTCTGCCACGCAGCGTTTAATTCAAATTTTAATAAATGACATTACATGAAATAAAAGAAACTTCCGTTCAAAAATATGCGCATTTTTTATTACCTCACGGTATGAACATAAAATGACAAATCTATAATTAGAAAAATAAGGTATCATCACGTGTAAAAAATGTAAAATATGGCTCCTCAAACGTCGGGGCTGTTTATTTAATGCACATGCAGTAGCATTTGACTGTAAGTAAACTACACGAGCAGAAGCTGTAGTGTTTTACTAAGAATAGTGCCGAATTTTCCTTAGTGGTTTCTTTGGTCGGTATTCGAGGAGCCTCTTAAGTCGTTTTCTTGATCCGGGTCAAGCGGGGCTTCTTACTAGAGTGAGTTCGTACTGGCCCAAAGATTATCACTAAAGTTGATTCGTCAGAACACTGTCATGCTGAACTCATTTTTTACTTTCTATTTTTTTTTATATTTATATATATACATATATATATAATATAAATAAATATATATATATATATGTATATTATGTATATATATAAATATATATATACATAAAAGCTTTTGAGAATTTGAATGATTAATTATTTGGTCATTGGCTGTCATGTAGAGTGCTTAGGGCCTAAGCTTAAACAGTTTGAATATTTTTATGTCATGCACAGTGGCGTCGCTAGGTTGGGTGTCATCCGGTGCGGCACTTCGTGGTGTGACCCCCCACCACCCCCCACCCCCAATATATATATAACTCATCCACAATTAAGGCACCGAGTGGTGGGGCTGAGAAATGCCCCCCAGACAGAGGCAACCAAAAGGGACAAACAAGTCAACAACAGGCCAGCCACTGAACTTGCCAGAGGCAGCACCCCCTGGGCCAGCACAAAATGGCTGACCAGTACGGCCCAACTATATATGTCGTGGTCGAAATACCCCTGATCACCGGCGGGTGTTACGCCACAAAGAAGAAAGATGGTCCTTCTGGCACCCGCCGGGTGACTAGCACCCAAATAAAGAAATATGTGCCTCCAAGGGTTCAACCGCCCTCCCCAAGGCCTGTTAAAGTGGGACCGCCGGCAGATCCAGGCGACAATCTGGTACTTTACAAAGTACAAATACTGCTGCCCAGAACAGCTGGTAACCCCACAGCCCCTGGCATACCTCTGCGTAGGTTAGCCTGGGAGCGCAAAATTCCCAATAGGCTGGATTTGTGAATGTGCCCTGTGGGCTGATTTTTGTCAATTTTTTTTTTCTTTCCAGTTATTTAACTAGTAGTCTATAATTTATTTTCTACTTTTTAGTGCATTAGTACATAAAAGCTTGTTATTAAAAACGTTTTTTATGAAATTTAAAAAAAATAAAAACGTCTAAAATCAAAGGAAGCATAAAAATCCGAAACACGCCAACAAAAATCCTTAATCACCGAACATAACCGGAACTTTGTAGCATAACAGCCGTGTGCTAATACACGTAATTGTCCTAACTTGGGTCGGCCTAGTGTTGACGTGTGACGGAGTATTGATCCCACGTCTGATACTGCCACAGTGCCACATTTCAGATTCCGACTTTGCTCAATAAATCTGTCAATCGTCTTGCCAAGTCTAGACATTTGGCAGTGATATTGGACTTAATCACACATTTACTCGATATAGAAAAATCAGTCTTTTTTTAAAATATCAAAATGTAGGCCTATCCGAGAATAAATTTATATCGCTAAAATTTAATGAAACAAAATAAAAATGCTTAAACCATGTTTAAATTATATACAATTAACATTTTTTAAAATTTATATTTAGTTTACAACTATAATAATTTTAATTTCTTGGGTTATTTCAATCACCTTTTGTTTTTAATCTCTAACTTGTAAGTCTCGGATTTTAACGCGACAAGTATTTAATTATTCCGAGAAATAATTCAACATTTTAAGTTAACCATAAGCCACAAATAACATTCATGCATCTGTTTGCTAGAAATTAAAGGAATAAACCTTCATTACTCTATTCACTGCTTCACTATCTATGTTAAAAAAGTAACAATATAAGACATATATATACAGAGGCGTAGCGAGGGGGGGGGGGGCGGACCTCACCGGGAGACACCATTTAAGGGGTGACACCAATGCAAAAAATAGTAAAAATACATAGAGAAAAATTTGAGGGGGGGGGGGGGTGGAGTGCAAATCGAAAATAGAAAGTTTGTCCCTTGGAAGAGTCTCTACGCCTCGGGGGGGGGGGGGGGGGTGACACCATTAAGTGCCGCACCGGGTGACACCCGACCTCGCTGCGCCACTGTATATATGTATATATATATATATATATATATATATATATATATATATATATATATATATATATATATATATATATATATATATATATATATATATATATATATATATATAATTTAAAAAGAACTGAATATTGTAATTGCGTTTTTATTGATAACTATTATTTCATATAAACGAAACATGCTGTTTCACAATTAAACTAATTGTGATTATTAAGTAGTGCACAGTGGTGTGATTTCGTTTAAGGGTAGGGCAATTATAACAATGGTTATTGTTTACATTAAATAGTTAAATTTTAATATCTTTTTATATTTCGTCACGAGCTTCGTCTAAAAGAAACACTGGTTTAAAATGGAATATTTACTAAATTAAATTAACCCATTAAGATTTTATCAATTCCAGCTGACATGAATTTTTAATGACTTGGAAAAATTAAATATTCTTACCTCTCTATCTCCATGTGAATCTCTGCCCACAGCTGATGGCGATTACACAGACACAGTCTAGCGTTGAATGGGGGTGGACACCAATGAGATCCCAATGTCCTCATCTCTAAAGTCCAAACTTATTGTCACAGCATACAAACAAAATCACTCCAAAGTTCGAACAAATAAACCTTCAATTCACTGTCAACGAGAAAGTTGTTCCAGAGTTCGAACACACCCAGAGGGCAACAAAAATTGTAAAAATCCTTATAATTAATAACTGTTCACATATTTACTTTTATCATAACCATTAAATTGACGTGGATTTTTTGTTTTACTTTCCTGAATGAAAAAGGCGTTTATTTAAACATACATAAGTTGTCATGGTTACTAAATGTTAGCAACACTAGCTGAACGAATGTATAATCGATTACGTGTCAATTTTGAAGCTACAATTCAAATTATTTATTTTTTCTTCATCATGTAAGAAATAAAGGAATCTATAATATAACTATGTTTTAACAAGCTGTCTATATACATATATATATATATATATATATATATATATATATATATATATATATATATATATATATATATATATATATATATATATATATATATATATATATGTGTTTGTGTGTGTGTGTGTGTGTGCACATATATACATAATAATATATATATATATATATATATATATATATATATATATATATATATATATATATATATATATATATATATATATATAAGTATGTATGTATGTATAAATATTTATATGAATGTATGTATAAATAATGTATATAAATATATATGTAGTGTAATAATGTATATGGACTATAAAATATATTCCTCCCTAACCAAATGAATATGGTTGACTAATCCGACACTAGTCCCTTAAGGTAAACAATGTCCACATTTGAAACCTACGTGTTAGTATCTCAGTAATTTTAAAAGCGACGTCAGAAGTGTATATGCCTTTTCACAGAACACAAGAATTAACTCGATTCATCTGCTTTAGAGTTTAAAATTTAAAAACTAAAAACAACCTTACAAACAACTAAAAACAACCTTACAAACACTTGACTTTAACTTGACTGAAAGTTGACTGATGTGTAACAGAAACGAAAGATCCATTTTAAATTACACACTCGTAGTATGTTATAGATAACAAACTTCAACATAACGTTACGCACATTTCGTATGTTTTCAATATATTCTCCTAAACAACCAACTCAAAGAAATTTTAACACATTTTTTTTTCATTCCGTATTTCTTGAAATTTATTCCTGAATATTCAAAACAATCCCGCTCTTTAAAAAAAACGAAATATTATGAAACAAAAGTCAACGGTATTTTTTTTAAAACGCAGTCGAAAAAAAAATCAATAAAGAATCGAAGAGCTAAGAAATATTCAATAACATTCGCTTGGGAGAAGGGGAGAATAGTAGGGGCAAGGGAGGGAACTTTCTAACTCTGAACGTAAACTTTTTTTTTTACCTTTGTATATATTTAATCGATAGGCTCTCTGGGGCGGATCGATATCCGATCAGCCGAGTGAACAGCTTGGCATAAGCTTACCTTACTGTTTCGGCTATCGAAGTACTGCTCTCCTGCCTCGCGCAACTTGAAATGAATTCTATTTTTAAATATGGGAGTAACCACTGAACCATGACGTCATTTTTTAAAAAATTTTTTTATAAATTTACAATGTGTCCAAAATACGATCCAAAAGTTGAATAAAGGCAAACTAAAAAGCTGAATAAATTTGCGTTATTTTCTATTTGACTTATTCCTGAGAGCCCATGAGGGAAAAAGGGCTGCGACTACACATTTCATTCGGATTAATTCTCATTCTGAGAGGTTCTCTCCAGTTGAGCCCATGTAATCCCCGCAGCCCTTGCATTTCTTTCAGCAGTCCTTCTCCAGGATATTCGTGTCCTTTACAATTGTCTCTTCAAGTTTTAGAATCTCTACTTTTAATATTACATCTTTCTCTAAAAGAAATCTTGCCTGCGTTTTCATGCATAGATCATGTTTCATCGCTATAATCACTACTGAATTGTATATGGTGATAAGTTGGTGATCATCTGTTATGTTTAAGAACTATAACGAGGAAGCAATGTTCTGTTTAACTATATGGTGATGTCATATTTAGCTGTATTATGATGTCAGACTGGACTATATGTTGATGTCATATTTAGCAATATCATATTATGTGATCATGTCATATGTCATATTGAGCTTATGATGATGTCATATTAAGGATTATGATGATGTCGAGAACAGGGCATTACCCCCAACCCCATCAATTACCCCCCGGACATTTCCACACACCCCCAACATTACCCCCCGCAGTAATTACCCCCTGCCTAGTAGGACATTACCCCCCCCCCCCCCGGACATAGCTTAATGTACAGTTAAAATTAGGGCTGGATTTAGGGCTAGCATTAGGGTTAGTGTTATGGTCAGGGTTTGGGTCAAGGCTAGGATTAGGGTTGGTGTTATGGTCAGGGTTTGGGTCAGGGCTAGGATTAGGGTTGGTGTTATGATCAGGGTTTGGGTCAGGGCTAGGATTAGGGTTGGTGTTATGGTCAGGGTTTGGGTCAGGGCTAGGATTAGGATTAGTGTTATGGCCAGGGTTTGGGTCAAGGCTAGGATTAGGGTTGGTGTTATGGTCAGGTTTTGGGTCAGGGCTAGGATTAGGGTTGGTGTTATGGTCAGGGTTTGGGTCAAGGCTAGGATTAGGGTTGGTGTTATGGTCAGGGTTTGGGTCAAGGCTAGGATTAGGGTTGGTGTTATGGTCAGGGTTTGGGTCAGGGCTAGGATTAGGGTTGGTGTTATGGTCAGGGTTTGGGTCAGGGCTAGGATTAGGGTTATGGTACAGTTTAGGCTTAAACCAATGTATAGAGATGGCTTTGGTTTTGTGTTAAGTTTTAGGCTGAGGTGAATGCTTAGGTTTTGGTCTCTTTCTTAAGGTTAGGATTAATGTTTTTTGAGTTAGAGTTAGGATTCTAACTTAAGAGGGGGGCGGGGGATGTTCTGGGGGTAATGTCCTATAGACGATGATGTAATATTGAGCTTTATGATAGCATCGTATGTATGATATATTGGGCTATATGACGATGTCATATTGAGCTGTAGCATGTTGTCACCTTTAATCGGCGATTATAGCTCAAATCTAATGACGATATGAACAGGGAGATGATGTGTAACGCTGAACACGAATCGATTGATTGTAACCGTCTTCGATGTAGCTATGAGATCGACCTGTTTTATTTTTACAAACATGTATCCAACTGTACTGGGGAGAGGGGCGATGAAAAACATGGGCGGAAAACTCGGTCGGGTTTTAATGTGAGTTCAAGTTCACGAGACCAATTCACCGTTGACAGCAGTTCATTGTCTCCCTTCTTTACGTCGAATCATTCATGAATATTCGTGGGTTGAAGGGTTTGATGTATAGGGTTTATAGTAACTAATTAATGAGGAAGGGGGTGGGGTTAGGAAAGTTATGCTCGATTAACTATAATAATTAGTTACATGCAAAGTAAGCGGTTTTTCTAAACCAGTATATATTTGTGTATATTTTAATGAAGGTATATATTTATGTATGTATATATTAATTCATGTAAATAATTATGTATATATATAAATATGTTTTTAATATATATATATATATATATATATATATATATATATATATATATATATATATATATATATATATATATATATATATATATTATATATATACATATAATGTTATATATATACATATAATGTTACATATATACATAATTATATATACTTAGATAATCATATAAATAGATAGTTACCTATAGATAGACAGATAGATAGATAAATGGATAGACAGATAGATGGAAAAAATATTATTTCAATAAAACAAAGGCTTGACATAGGATTATTAGAGCAAAACATTTTTAATTTTTCTTTAAAAACTTTGAGATATCACACACATCAAGTCAATCACCTCACACACATCAATTTAATTTGTTCCCTTTCTTTGTCAGGTTGCAGCTTTCATCCAACATTTTAAGAAACCACCATAGCCAAATCTACTTCCCATTAGCAGAATCTCACCATCCAGCAAGACTGTCCCTGACTTTCAATCTATTGGATTTGTCTGCAGTTCTGTCCCTTGCTCTAGCTCTGAACAGAATTACTTACAGAAGCACATCCACAAATAGCCCCACCAAACTTTTGTACACTAAATTAAAATATAATGTAAAAATAATATTTGATTAAGGTGAAACTTGAACTAATAAATTATTTACTGGTACGCATACAAAATGGAATTAACAGTGTACACAGAATCATATAAGCCATAGTGTGTGTATGGACCAAAAAGAAATACTGACGTGTACGCAGACATATAACAGAGTGCTAGCAACACAACATGAGGAGACAAGGTGGCATCACGTACATGTTTTACACTTCAAAGAACAAATGTAACATTTTCTTAGTGTTAACTCACAAGTTGCATCACTTGTGAAAATAAAAGTCTGTCATATTTTTGAAAATTTTCAGGTGTAGATATTTTTTTTCAAAAAATGTATTTCACTTTGAAACAACTTCGAAGAATTTTTAATATAAATTATTAAAATCGATAGCAAACAAGAAAAAATAAATAAGTTAATTTTTTTTTAAGTTCCAAAGAAATAAATAATCAATGTACAAACTTAGGATTATATATTTATATAAGTATGTATATTTAGACCTTCCCTTAATGATACTTTGTATTTGAAATTCTTCAGATACGGCATTAATATCAGACAAAACAATGGGAGCCTAGTCTAGGGTTTGGCCGGTAACTCATGGGTCTTACAAAAAACACATCAGGACTTGCTAGTGAAAATTTATTTGTTGGATTATCCCTCTTGCCAGTCTGACAGTAGACTCTTCCAAAAGTAGGTGTGTTAGGTTGTCAGTTTAGTGATCTGTTTATATATACTAAATCAAGATATAGAACAAGAACAAGCCTTCTATGAGAGATACTAAATCAAGATATTGATGTGGAATAAAAAAATGTAGAGTATTGAAACAAAAGATATGTACCAAAGCATCCACATATAACAACATTACTGACACATTTAAATAAGATAACAGAGCTTTAAGGGTCAGATTAACATTGCAACACAGTTTCACTTGATCAAATATTTCAAGTTTTCACCACGGAAGTGGTGATGTATTCAACTAAGTAGTAAGATAGTCCACCACAGACATCAAGTAAATATTCAATCGGTCAAGTTACAGCAAGCTATACTGGAGGAAATGTCACTGATCTAAGTGCTGGGCTAACAATACACCTTGTGGATTACTATGACCAATAAAGCTTAGATATATTTTCTGTTTATTTATTCACAGTAGATTTACCCAAGAAGGATTAGCAACAATTTGTTTACGCAAAGCCTTTATGTTAAAACTAGACATACAGAAAAAAAAGTCTTATATTGTACCCATGAACTAGTATCATTTTAAAAAAAAAAACATTTTTTTAATTCATTTTGCTTTGACGAAAATGCACTTTCATAATAAAAGTAACCTTGATACTAGCAAAATTTATACACAAGAAATGTCAACATGCATATATTAGCTATTTAATATAATTAATATTCCACCGATTATGATAAAAAACTACTACGCTCACACCAAACATGATCTTTAAGTATAGAATACAGTTTTAATACAAGTAAGAAGAATGGTTGGTATTCTACCTCAACAGACCTGATTCCACAAGCTCATAAATGAAACAGAAAAAAACAACAACACACCAGCCCTTAAATAAGAAATAAAGTAACAGTTATTTCATTCATGACAACTCATTTGATATAGTTAATTTCTAATATATACAGTGATACTTAAATGCCTTTAATTTGTTGCCTCCCTTGCCTGTATTACACAAGTAATAAGGGAAATAATCCATCCTTATCCAGTGACGTCCAAAGCACAAAATTTTCAATCACAACTTATTCTTGTTTTTCACTATCTTGAGTCTTGTGGCTACTGTGGGTAGCCAGCACTGGGTCGTGGGTAACCACCCCCGTAACCACCTCGTGAGTAGGGGTTGTTGGGGGACTGACCTGTACCAGCAGGGGTGGGGTTGGGTGGGTATGCTTGACCTTTCACCTGTAAACAATGGAGAGCTCACTGTAAACAATACCTATACCACAAAACTGTAACTAAATATTTTATATGAATGAACAGTGCTGCATAACAATTATAGATTGATTCAACTTTTTTTTTTAACTTATAATTGAAAATGACACTATTTGGATGGGGATACAAAAAAAGAGTGTAAGCTTAATTTAATTAAAAAATAAATTATTTGGTTTCAGCAGCAATAATAATAAGCTCAAATCAGAAGAAACAAAAAGTATGCTGTCTTTAAAAGTAACCAAAAGTTATTGTTATTTATGGATTTGGCAAAGTTAATTACTTAATTAAACTTCATACTTCTTTAGAGAAAGGTGATTTTAAACTAGAGAGTATTTTAAAAGAATGTAGTCACTACCTCTACCTGTGGCATGCCAGGTGCTTGGTTGTAGGTCCCTGGACTAGGCAGGCCAGGCTGGCCATACATCATGTGACCTGGTGTAGGCTGGTTCAGAGCTGGTTGGCCAGATATAGCTTGATAGCCAGCATTATACTGGCCATATAAGGCTGGGGAGAAAACAAAAAAAATTAATTAGCTATATATTGGCCATATAAGGCTGGGGAGAGAACAAAAAAAATTAATTAGCTATATATTGGCCATATAAGGCTGGGGAGAAAACAAAAAAAATTAATTAGCTATATATTGGCCATATAAGGCTGGGGAGAAAACAAAAAAAAATTAATTAGCTATATATTGGCCATATAAGGCTGGGGAGAAAACAAAAAAAAATTAATTAGCTATATATTGGCCATATAAGGCTGGGGAGAAAACAAAAAAAATTAATTAGCTATATATTGGCCATATAAGGCTGGGGAGAAAACACAAAAAAATTAATTAGCTATATATTGGCCATATAAGGCTGGGGAGAAAACAAAAAAAAATTAATTAGCTATATATTGGCCATATAAGGCTGGGGAGAAAACAAAAAAAATTAATTAGCTATATATTGGCCATATCAGCATTATATTGGCTGAGAAAAAATGCAAAGATGTATTGTCAAAACTTTCTGTTGACGTTTTTTGCAGATTGATTAAAGAAAATAGCTTAAGACTATTTAGGTGTTAGTGAATAATTAATAAAATAACATGCGGAACCCAAAAAAAAAAACCTTTATTATTATACTAAAAACACAATTTCTAGTATTTTCGTTTTCAATATCCTATAACGTTTACATTATAATCTAAGCCTGACTTAATGACAGAGGCATTTTAATTTGTTTTAATTTCACTAATTAATTATCAATAAGTTTCTTTCATTCTTCAAAAATGGTAGAAAATTAACCATTAGAGATAGACTGATAGAAGATCCAGAATAATATATTTTTGTTTTACTGTACCTTCAAAATAATGTTAGCAGCAAGGTGTCCATTTCGAGAAGGACCAAAAGTACTGTTATATTTTGTGTTAAGGCACATAGGACTACCACACAAGAACAATCCTTGTTGCATCTTAGAGTTCAATAGTTAGTTTCTGGTTGTCTAGTGACAAAAAACACTTACATGCATCATACTGTGACTGTTGTTGCTGTGATATCTGTTGTTGGTGTTGTGGGACCTGCTCCTGCTGCTGCTGTTGTTGGACAGGCTGTTGTACTGGCTGGGGGACCCCATATCCTGGCTGTCCAGCGTAAGACTGGGGGAGGGGGGCAGCCTGACCCCTGTACACCGGCTGGACACCAAAGCTAGGCTGACCCTGGGGGGTTGAGGGAATCTGTTGTTGTTGTTGTTGTATAGGTTGCTGTTGCTGTACCTGCTGTTGTTGCTGCTGGGGGTTGGTGGCAGCAGGGGGTGGCTGTACACAGTTAAAATTTAACGCACATTAAACATAATTTTAAAATGCCTTAGAGTGCATGTAAACTCTGCTGAGACCACTAACTACTTTTAAATATTGAATCTTATATCAAACTGCACTGAAACATTGAGTGAATAGGCAATGCAATAACCCCTAATTTCTGTAGAATTTCATCATAGTTAACATCAGCAGTTTAAAATAACAAAATAAAGGTTAACAAAACCACTTCATCATCTTTTCCCATTTGTTGCCCATGACACATGGGTCAGATGAAGTAGAGTTCATCCCTTTAAATTACCTCAACACACAAAGGGATAATGTGATCAGCACTATGACCAGCAGCATTAGCTTCCTTAACATGTGTTAGGAACCCATAAGAGCTAGGTAGACTCAGGGACATTCTACTGATTCTGAGTCCAGATTCGAACTCAAGACTTTCGGGTAAGCAGTCTAGAACTCTACCCCTAAGCCACGCTGTCCCATAACAAAACCACTGGAGTAACTTGAATTATTTTACTTCCACTAAAAAGAAAAATCTGAGTTGTCACAAAAGGAACCAGGCCTATGATGAATTAAAAGGTAACATTACCTGGTAACTGTTCTGCTGTGCCTTGACCTGGTTGCTGGCCGAGGAGCCAATGCTTGATATGCTATCAGGGGTGGCAGCTCGATCATACTGGGAGGATGACGTTACTGCAACAAAAAAAATTTTTTTTTTATTTTCAAGAGTAGACTATACCAGTCATATTTAATTTAACTTCTCAGTACAATTTAAGGATGGAACATAAAATATTAAAAATTCAAAACAGTGCATCTTAACAAACAAAAAAAATCAATCAAAACAGATCACTTGACACAACAAATTATTTGTTCAAAAGAATGACGATAGTCATGTTTAACTCTCAACACAGGATACTACATAAATAGTTATTTCGAAAAAAAAAAATGTCAAATACATTATTTGTTAAATTAGATTTAGGTTTATAAAAAATTTACAATCCGTTCTTTTTAAAGCCAAGAATTTTAAAAATTCCTTTAAATGGTTCTGCAGTTAAAACATTGACAATAACAATGTCTAAGTGCGTAAGATAGTTATGTAATGTAACTCACCATTTCCATCCATCCCAAAAGAGGCAGCTACTTTATTATGGGCTTGTTCCTCCCATGACTTCTGGCTACTAAGGGGATCAAACTCCTTCCCTCCTAAAGCATTAGCTGGTCTCTGGGCCTGGGGTTGAGATTTATCTGAAAGACAGATGTTGGAATAAAACAATTTATAAAGGGCAGCTATTCATGTCTTTTAATTAGATAATTTAAACTCTGGGGTCCAGATTTATCTGAAACATGTTTAAAAAGACATTTTATTAACGGCAGCTATGACACATTTTTTCTGACCACACAAATTCTGAGGTTGAGCTTTATCTGAATTTTTTTTTAAATAAAACATTTTATAAAGGATAGCAGATCACCCTAATTACAATACGACTTGACTGTGCTTTGGGCAGATGAAGTAGACTTCCCCCATGTCTTCAACCTTTACATGTAAAAGGACTGCGCAATCAGAATAACTACCTAATGTGAGTACACAAAATATTTTCTGTCAACATACTCACATTGAGTAAACAACTCAGCTTAGAGAATGTTGACTAATGCAAATATACAAAAAAATTATTTTATTTATATACTGGCTCACCTTTCCCAGCTATGCCGTCAGCAATGCTCAGACCTTGAGCTCCCCCTATCAGGGCTGTGGTCTCCAGCCTGTCCAGAAGATTGACCACCCTGTCCCTGATGTCCTGGAGCTCTCTCCTAATGCTGGACGCACACACTGGCTCTAGTAATGATTTGGCTGAGCCGCTCGCTGTGGGTACAATTGATCAGGTTAGGTCAAAACATTTAGTACAGAACATGGTCATGAATGTTTGAACTAACTTTAGTTTATCGTAACTCTTTTAATATGTGTATGTTTATATGACTTACTAAATAAAGTAATTTTCAATATTCTGCTACACTGGATGGCAAAGGTCAAGTCAGAACTGTCAAAGATTGTTATCAGGTCACCATCTGAAAAAAAAATTAAAAATATAATCAACAATACTAAAAGTAAATTTAGCATACTTTAAGTACCATCTGTAATGTATAGACATTTTTTTAAAGTTAGAAATAAATTCTTTTTAACATTGTTGCTAATTAAAAGCAACCATTAATCAAACAAAAAAAGGGTTTAAGCCTAATCTCTTCATGTAAATGTAATTATTTTATGAAGTTAACTTCTTCAAATGTAATTGAGTATCTTTTTACTTTCATACTTTAATATAAGTGAGTTATACAAAAAATATATAGATTAAGTTATTACCTAAGACTTAGGTAATAACTTACATCTATATATTTTTTTAAAATCAATTACTAACATCTTTATATTTTTAAAATTCTTTATATCTAATAGTAATTTCATAACTGGTGCAATTAATTTCCCATATCTTTATATTTACATAAATTAATTGTATATATCGAATAACCTTCAATGTTATATTTAATAGTTACTTCATCTCTGGTGCATATAATTACCCACATCTTTAAATTTGCATAATTCATTTTAAATGTTTAATTACCTTCATATTATAATTAGTATTATTAAATATTTAAATTTACGTAATTAATTTTTATGTACAATTACCTTCATCTATATATTTAACGAGCAGACCCGCGGTTTATCATACGCAGCTATTTAGTTGTTTTATTTTCTACTTTTCAGTAATTCATTATTTGTGAATTCGACAGTACCAATGCTGCCACTGAAAATATTTGCTTTAAAACACTATCAGTAGGTCGTTAAGGACGATACTACCCTCACCCTCCTTTCCCCCAACCCCTACCCTACCCACCAACCCCCCCCCCCCGTGAAAGCAGCCTCCTCTTAGTTACCTCCCCTAAGTTTAAAATCGTTTCAAACTAAATTATCTGCCCCTAGTAACCGTCACTAAACCCGGCTCTACGATTGTAAACATTTAGCGTGAACCAAAGCTCACCAGACCATGTAGGGGCGGGGTGGTAGGGAGCGTGCTTACAGCTTGTTTTCTAGCGTCTCCAAGAAGAGAATTATATATATAGATAGTAATTTCATCATTGGAGCAATTAATTACCTACATCATTATATTGACATTAATAAATTTTGTATGTGCTATTACCTTCATCTTTATATTTAATAGTAATTTCATCATTGGTGCTCAGCTTTCCCCTGTAGACCCGCTGCATCATGAGGACGAGCTCATCGTATGTTATATCTTCATTGTGAATGGGAATACGTCTAATGTCATCACCCAGTGCAACTTTGATGATCAGCTTCCCAGTTAGGTCTAGTTGTGGGCTGCCAGAGTTCTGCATCTTGACTGGGTTCTTGTCTTCCAAAAGTGTTATCTAGCTTTGTTTCCTGTCTATTGAAAGTGTAACCTAACTTTGTATCTTATCTATCAAAGGTGCAACCTAAAAAAAAATTTAAATATATATGCAAAATAAGCATTTAATTAAGATTTTTTTCTGTGTGGAAGAGAAGGGTTTTTATTTTCATTTTGAATATGGATATTTATATAACAAAAACAGTAATGAGTCGTTTTTTTTAATATGTTATTTTCCATTAAAAAAGTAAAATCAGAATTTTTTTTTGCTTTTTAACCTCATTCATTGTACTTGTTTATTGTATCTATATTATTTTACTGAGCAAACTCAATCAAACTTTTAACCTGTTGTCACTATAGTTAAATAGTTTTATCTCTAAATTTTGCCTGTGAATAGCCCTAATATTAATAGGGCTATCCCCAGTCGACAAGGAATAGAAACTTCGTAACTTTAATTGCAACATTATTAATATAGGTCAAACTATTCCTATAAACTATATAATAACATTGAGATGAAATAAACAAGAGAATCCATAACAAAATTTGTGTGATTTCAGTTTTATTTGTCAACCAGCAGCATCATTTTGACTTGGCTGGCTGTTACAGAAGACAACTTACTGTAAACAGTTAATTTCATGGAACAGAATGGAAACAGAGCTACTTGCAGGCATCTCTTCGCAATTTTTTACCGCCCCCCGAACGAAATGAAATTGATATAATTTATATAGAAAATATATACTTTTAACAGTGTCCGCCCCCCCCCCCCCGAAGAAAGTTTACCGCCCCCCCCTGAAAATTTCAAGTGCCTCCCCCCCCCCCCCCCCCCGGAGAAAAAAGTCTGGAAGAAACACTGAATGGAAAATCATCCATTTTCTTAAGCTTTACTCTATACTGTTGAATAGTGACTGTAGTATTAGTATAGGCCTGGCATAGTCTCGCGTGTAAAGAATTATGAGATTTAGTAAAGCTAAAAGTGTTCTCATTTATCCGAGCTAGGACCCCCCTCCCTGTTCTTAGCTAGCTAGCTTCTAGAGTTGAAAATGAAAAGAAAAGCATGTAGGTCCAACCACTGTTTGGGTTAGACATAATTTCCACAACTACAATAATAACTGTTAGGCCTATGCAGTATTATTATTGTCGTACTTTGTTCACCTGACTGGGGGGGGGGGGGGGGGGGGGGGGAACCTAGAATCTAGATTATTCTAGGCTAAGTTAATAAGAATAATCTAGATTTATATCTACTATTATTCCGCACCAACTAGCCTACTGAATCAGTACTGTATATGTAGGCCTACTAATCTACTACTAGATCTATTAGAATTACACCATTAGATTACATTAGTCATTAGTGATTGTAGGGATAGTATTATAGTTAGGATGCATCTATTCGGACCCAGGTCCCAATAGCCTCAGCCGCAATTGGGACCAGCCAATAGAATTGTTTAGATTTAGTTATACAAAAGTTCTTTAAAGATGCAGGATATTGCTTTTCTGTTGTGATTTTTTTCCTTGTAATTCTAAATGATATATTGAGATCCTGCTTTAAATACCCGATATCATTACTGACAAATGTTATGATGAGCGGGTGTCGTTAGGTCTATAGTATAATTATGGCCTATAGTATGAACTTCTATGGCCGAGCGAATGTTGAGTGCGCATGTTAATATGTGTTTTATTTTTTTTTATCTTCTGTTAAACGTAATTTGATTTCATAGGTCTATCCGTCAAAATATATATATATATATATATATATATATATATATATATATATATATATATATATAATTGTATAAAAAAGCTCTATAGGCTGCAGAATACAGCTCCCGGGTCCGTTTTTTTTAACACGAATATCTCGCATACATTGTAGTACGCTTTAATAGAACAATATGTAACATTTGAACTCAAAATGACCCCAAATCCGTTTTTCCCTCTAGCTGGGTTGGGAGGGGGGGGGGGGGGGACTACGACGACGACAAATCTCGACAAGCTCATAGCAATGGTCTTGCTATGACGTATGATATACGTCTACACTGTTCACAACTAAACCAAAGTGAACTGACAGTGACCCTGGCTACACCGTGTCTGTATTTTTCTTGCGCTGACCAGAAAACGCGAGCGGGCGATCAATGGAGCAACGATGTTTTTATAATTGGCATGTTTAAAATCCTAAATCTAGAAAAAAATATATAATCTTAAAAAAAAAAAACCAATTTAAAAAAGACACTTATGCAAACAACTCATTATAATGGTAAACATAGATATATACACTTTATTTCTCACAAAAAAGAGAGCTTTGATAGGTTCCGATCCCGTAAATAATTGAGAATCGGGAGGATCTGCGTTCTCCACTCGATCACGACGTCTTACGATAATTCCTAATTATTTAATGATTTTCTATATAAAGCTAAATATAGGGTATTTAGAAATAGCAACGCAAGAACTAACGCTAGATAATCTGTATACCTAATTACAATAAAAGACAACAAAATACGAGCAAATCCACAAGAAAAATCAAATAAACATAAAAGTTATAATTTTAATACAGGTTGTACCAGTGCTTAACGAACTTAATGCCGGGTCCCAATAGCGGCCTAGGCTATTAGGACCCGGGTCCCAATAGCGGCCGTGGCTATTGTAGGCTGTTTGATGAGAATTACAGAATGATTTTTTTATTAAAAATGTATCAATAATAGTTAGAACACTAGTAAACTAAGCTAATTTAGCATATTTTAACTTTCTGTGCAAAGTCATTATTACTGAAAAAAATTCCAAAGTCAGGTCAGCCTGTGGCACCCTCCACTGAACGTGACAGAAGGAAAAAAAAACTTCACCCGTGACCTTCATTAAAACAGAATTTGCTTTTGTTTTATTTTTATTTTTGGTAAACATGTGCTTAATCTTACCCAATAAGTGATAAAAATTTGAAAATTAATTTTAATTACTGTTGTAAAGTGAGATAAACAGCTTAATAAACACATGCTTTCTTGAGGGGGTGTGGCCCGGGTGTGGCACATCGCAATTATAACTTTATATTTCTGTGTTTTATGACTATATTTGTTCACAATTAGCATGCTATGTTTTTTAAATTGATAAAAGGTAAGTATACCAAGTTACAAAATCCGCAATCTAACTAATAATTCATACTTTCAATTTAAAAAATAATAAAAACGATCATCAACGAAGAAAGCGTAAACATTCTATTTTTAGGTATGACATAAAAAACAGTCATAAATCTAGCCAAATGATTGGATTCTTGCGCGGCACACATTTTCCCGCGCCTCGTTTTCACCAAACAAGAATATAATAAAATGGCATTATTACTTACACCCTCAAAAGCATTGTTTCCACCCTAATTATATTAAACAATTCTATTTTTATTTGATAGTAAAGATGATATACAAATTGTATATTACAATAAAGTTATTGTAGAACGCACCTGCTTTTAGTTTATTCGACTTGAAACGCAAGCTAGGTCAGCGTGACTTTCTCTCGACTGCCTCGTTAAATACAAATAAAGAAATTAGGTCAAGCTGCCATTATTAAAATGTTAATTATTCGCCCCGTAAATACATGGGCAGTTTCGAGTGAAAATCTATCCGATTACGATACAATCCTTAGTTTTAACTATCATGTACTTCATGAGAAAGAAATGATTCGATATTTTATATGGCCGCCCAAAACACGGGTGCTTCAAAACCGCGAGAACGAGATTTCACGAATCGAAAAACCTAGCTATTGGGACCCGGGTCCGAATAGCCACTTCCTTATAGTTAAGTAAGCAGCCTACTCTAAAAGTAGTAAAAATGAACTGATCTAGATCTAGCCCTAGACTCTCTATAATTATTTTCTTAGTTTTAGTCAATTCATTTGTAATCATTTTAATGATTTTTGACATTTTTTTGTGCTTTTACAACTTTTTGATTTTCTAGACTTGTTCTTGTCTTGTAGATCTAGATCTGGTAAAATCACGATATAGCGTCGGTTATTATTCCGGAACTGTACAGCAGTAAAAAAACAGTAAAACCATGGCGTAGTCTGTCGAGCCGTTCCGGAAACCACCGGAAATACTGTAAACCATAATTTATTTGCCGCCATATTATTTTTAATACATAATGTTTAAAAATGTGCAAGGATTGATTTTAGTTGCATTTTAAATACTGTTTTGCTAATTATTTTGTATTTCTAATTATTTTAAGTGTATGTGCTAATTATTGCTGCTACTAAACATTATTCTAGTTATTCTTACTACTTTTAACTTTAGTTAGTTAATCTAATCGTCTTATTAACTATTAACAGAACAAGAGCTGATTGTCGCAAATCTTCTGCAGGTTTTTTCTGTTTCTTAAAAAAAATAATAATTAATTACTACACTCGAGTTTATTAATAATATTTAGATTTTCTATCTGTTATTAATTTTCTGTCAATTAAACTGTAAATTAAGTTAAAACATTAATTTAATGCACTTGACTTTATTTTTATTTCACCGGTCAAATAAACTATGGTTTACAGTAACGAATGTTACCGAAACTCAACGAACATTACCCAATAATTTCCGACGCTATATCGTGATTTTACCCTAGATCTTATTCTAAATCTAGATATAGTGAACTAGAGTGACTAGATTTCAATACTAGTACTCTAAACTCTACAGTTATTCTATCCAACAATTAACAGTTATGTTAGAATTACCAATGAATAAAATAATTATTAGAATTAGGCCTACAAAATTTGTTCTGTATACGGAAATTTATCCTGTGACTTGTCAGCGGAAGCGTTAGATTGCTTCCCCTTAATTATATTTTGAAAAGTATTGGAATAAAAAAGCTCTATACATTATGGTCCAGGGATTGCAATTTTAAAAGACATTAAATTATGAAGTATAATTATGTTAGAGTATACATATATTTAAAATGACAACTTCAAAAATAAAAAGTAACTTATAAAGCCTATCAGTTCACGTAGCTGGCTAAATTCCTAGTCATTTGTTTTTTTTCATGTCGTGGATGGATTATAGCAAATCAATTTCTAAAATTGGAAATTTAGATATTGAATTTAGGTTTGAGGGGGTCATCCATAAATGACGTCACGCTTTTTTGACGATTCCCCCCCCCCTCAGTGTTTCTTCCAGACTTTTTTCTCCGGGGGGGGGGTCACTTGAAATTTTCGGGAGGGGGGGGGGGGGGGGCCGTAGACTTTCTTAGGGGGGGGGGGCGGGACACTGTTAAAAGTATATATTTTCTATATAAATTATATAAATTTCATTTCGTTGGGGGGGGGGGGGCGGTAAAAAAATATCGGGGGGCTTTGACCCCCCGAAGAGATGCCTAGAAGAAACTCTGCCCCCCCCCCCCGTCACACATCGTCACAAAAAGCCAGCCCCCCCCCCTAAAATGACGTCACACTTCAGCCTATAACCCCCCCCCCCCCCCTCAAAATTGCAGATGAATTTTTCCTAAAACATTGGTATTTTAATCAATTCCTATTGCCATTCTAAAACGCGAAATAACATCTAATTAATTTTTTTGTGACCGAACGAAAGGATATTTTTAAAAACTTTCTTCGGCAATATTGGTCTAAATTATGGCAGGAATCGATTGGTAAATGTTTCAAGTCGCTAAGTGGTCTGGTTGCCGAGATATGGAGCAAAAACTGCATTTGTTCGAGGTTTTTTGGCTTTTCCGGGAAATCCAGGAAGGAATTCCCGGGAATTTTTTTGGCCCACAATCATCATTGGAACTTGCTTAGCATATTTGCTTTGGAACTAGTCCTCGATATTGCATGGTTGAGGAGGAGAGTACGACTTAAAGGCTGCGGACACACATCCACACATCCATACATCCATCCAGAAATGACGCATTATTAAACGCAATTTGCCAGTATGGAAATTGCGCTAAAAATTATTATGGTTGGCTATGGGGCCCTAAATAGCATGCCCTCCCACCCCCCCCCCCACCCCCGCATTGCGGGGTCTGGCGGCACTTTAGTTCCGCCCCTGCCCCCTTCCCCCTCATCAAACACCGTCACAAAATTAGTGACCCCCTCCTCCCGCCCTATGACGTGTGACGTCATTTATGGACGACCCCTGAGGTTTCAGATATTGTTCTTTAAGAGGGATGGAGGCACTTGAAACTTCATTGGGGGGGGGGGGGGGGGGCGGCGCACTTAAATTTCAGACGGACATAGAGAATACATTTTCTTTATATTTTCTATGGGCCTATATATTGTTTTCGTTCGAAAAAAAAGGGGGGGACGCGGACATTGACATTCGACCCCTTGAAAGAAAATCTTCACCTATATTTACACATTCTGCACATTTTCAATATTTTCTATCGCCAAACACGTCGTCACCTTATATAACGTCACAACGTGTCGAAACCCCACCCACAAACTCCCTACCCCCAGTCAACTAACTAACTGTCTATCCCTTACGTAATACTTCAATCTTATAATGATAATACCCCCCCCCCCCCCCCCCACTCTCCACCCCACGCCCCCCATCCCCCTCCCCCATCCCCACCGCCCCACCAACACAACGTCAGTCGAAATAATAAATGCTGTGACTAAATATAGAGCTTTGAGCTGTAAAATAATGTGGTACGGGAATATCCGGTGTTCTGGTTTCTTGACATCCGCGAATTTTACGACCCTCGTGAGTTCAAGTCGTATACCTAAGATTGGCGGTTACTGGCAGTTATTGACGGCTAATGGCGGTAGCTATAGTTCCAGACGTGGATGACGTTAACCGTGGGTGACATAATAGAAGGGGGGATAAGCAGGTTAGTGTTTCTATGAAATATAAATTATAATTATATTAGCATGCAAAGGTTGTAAAACAATGCCGTTAGTTTTTGAGACGACGTAAAAAAAGGTAGAGCAGGGGTGTAAGAGGATATATATATATATATATAATATATAGTATATATATATATATATATATATATATATATATATATATATATATATAATATATATATATATATATATAATATATATTTTATATTTAGGCCAATATGTATATATGTATATACTAGCTGCATCCCGTGCTCCGCCACGGTAAATATTTTTTAAATGTACCAACTTGGGAACAGAACAAAACTAAACACAACATAAACGAACGCAAAAAAAAAAAAAAAAACGAAAAAAACAAACACAACACTCATAACATAAACACAATTTTAAATGCAATCATAAAGGCATATTGCTCACAGTCTAGCCCGTAGCGCCAAATCGCGCCCTTTCCAGTGATTGCACCCCCCCTGAAACTTTCGATTTGCACCCCCCCTTCCCCCCCCCCTAAAACTTTCGATTTCCACCCTCCCCCCCCCCCCCCTCGCAAATTTTTTCCAACCCACTTTGGCGCCCCCCTAAGGTCGGCACCCGGGGACATATGCCCCCCCCCCCCTTATCGCAACGCCTCTCCTATAAAACCCCTAGCTTCTCCGCAAACCGACAGAATAATAATTAGAAAACAGTATAAATAATAGGCAGTATTTAAAATATCCGTGTTTTACCTACAATATTTCACTTTATCCATTCACGCATTTTTTTTCCCAGTACTTTAAATTTTAAAAATTTACAATTGAGTTTCATAACTAAAACCATTGGGCACCTAATGAACGTGATGACGCGCCTATAATAGTGCTGAATAGTTGATTAAAAATTATAAGTAATAAACAGTAGGGGCCTACATTCAGTGAATAAAATAAATAAAAGATTGCCTTTTATCAATCCATGCTAATTATAATTTTCTAATAATAATTTCCTCTTACACATCCGAATAATTTGCATTCACATTTTGCTAATTATATTATTGCAACACTAATTCCTTCTATGACGAACGTATATTTGCATTCACATTTTTTATTAGCGTGAGTTTAATGTATTTTTAAATTACCTCCTTTGTCAAAATTAGAAAAGAGTTAAATTAATTTGATTTTTCTACCCTACTGTTATTATGTTATTAAAATGTATCCCACTTTTTCTGGGGAGCCTAAACGAAAATGATATTTGACATTAATCCTTTTTAATACGTTTTAGCAGTTTGCGTGTATTTAATATTTTTCTTGACGTTATGCGAAAGAGTAAAAAACCGTGGCAATTATAAAATAGCTCTATGCCGCTATAAAAACAAACCCTACTCTATTACTTATAATAAGACACTGAGGTGCACTGAAAAGCACAGCATGGTGCGAATGTTTACTTTTATAGTCCCCAAAATCTATAGCGATGACGGACGGAAGGAAGGAAGGAAGGACAGACACAGCCCGCTTTATTATAGACTAGCTGCATCCCGTTGCTCCGCCACGGTAAATCTTTTTTAAATGTACCAACTTGGGAACAGAACAAAACTAAACACAACACAAAC